>NW_027507758.1:12086153-12323123 GCF_037356315.1 Lithobates pipiens | reverse complement strand
GGTTGGGAAAATGACCTTTTTTTAATATGGGAGTGGGACGCCGGTACTGGTAGTCGATGGGAGATTCAGAATCAGAGAAAATAAGAATTTTCGTTAATATTGTTTTATTATTGTCATAATAATTACGATTATTCGCTATGATGAAGTTAAAAACCCAGGAAGTCATCACAGCACAGGGGTGGTGGGCACCCCTCATAATGAGCACAGCACAGGGATGGTGGGAGCCCCTCATAATGAGCACAGGGATGGTGGGAGCCCCTCATAATGAGCACAGGGATGGTGGAAACCCTGCATAATGATCACAGCACAGGGATTGTAGGGGCCCCTCATAATGAGCACAGCACAGGGATGGTGGGAGCCCCTCATAATGAGCACAGGGCTGGTGGGAGCCCCTCATAATGAGCACAGGGATGGTGGGAGCCCCTCATAATGACCACAGGGATGGTGGAAACCCTGCATAATGATCACAGCACAGGGATGGGAGGGGCCCCTCATAATGAGCACAGCACAGGGATGGTGGGAGACCCTCATAATGAGCACAGCACAGGGATGGTGGGAGCCCCTCATAATGAGCACAGCACAGGGGTGGTGGTAGCCCCTCATAATGAGCACAGCACAGGGGTGGTGGGAGGCCCTCATAATGAGCACAGTACAGGGATGGTGGGAGCCCCTCATAATGGGCACAACACAGGGATGGTGGGAGCCCCTCATAATGGGCACAACACAGGGACGGTGGGAGCCCCTCATAATGAGCACAGCACAGGGATGGTGGGAGGCCCTCATAATGAGCACAGTACAGGGATGGTGGGAGCCCCTCATAATGGGCACAACACAGGGATGGTGGGAGCCCCTCATAATCAGCACAGGGATGGTGGAAACCCTGCATCAGCTTCTCTGCCTTTTGGCTAAGATCAAGTGTAGTATCTGTTCTTATCAGTTGCCAAAGGAGGCGCTGGTCCATCCCTATTTGAGAGGGTTTGGGCGGCGCTCTCCGATGGTGTAATTTGCATCCCGAAGGATGGTTTCGGTAGGGGCCACGTCGTGCCGCCCGACAGTATACTGGGGGCCGATGCATGGTTGAGTCTGAGCCATCTGGAAGGATGCCCCTGGTGAGGGCGGGTGCTGCCTGGTCGGACCCAGAGGGCCGGGTTCCCGGCCTCTGGTCTGGATTGGGGTAGTTCTAGCCCCGGGCAGTTTTTCGGAAAGGAACGCTGGTTACTCCTTATGGATGAGGGGGAGTACCGGTTAGTACATCCGAATATAATTAGGAAGGAGTGATGGGAGCGACGGTGGAGCCTGATGGTAAAGGGCTCTCGCCAAGCTTCCTGATCTTCATGCCTTCCTGTCTGGGGTGGGGGCTGCTGTGGTCTGGGCCGGGGGTCGGGGGCGGTCTTGAAAGCCTATGGAGTATGTGCCCCTGGAGTGGCAGTCCAGGGGTGCCTAACAATCACTGTGAGTGAGGGTCACTTTGATTTTGGGCACCACGGTCACTGCACCATGACACGCTTTTTTAGCACCTGCCTCTTGGGCCGGGCCTTTTGGCTGGGACCAGAGGAATTTTTTATTCCCGGCCGGAGGGCCTGGTCGTTGTTTCACACAACGACCACCTTTTCACTCTCCTCTCCACTATCCCTTCCCCACTTTTTATTTATTTTCAGTGTGTCTTGTCACGTCTTGTTTTGTCACTTTGCACGTTTGCTGTGATGAGTAGGGTCACAGGTTCTAGGGCCTGTCCTGAAAGTCTGGTGTGGGGGTGGACATGGCCTTCTGGCTTAGTTCACTCTCTGCCTTAGGGTTTGGGGTCTTCCTTCGGGGGAGCCCTACCTAGTATTTGGGTGGGTCAGTTTCGGCAGACCTTCCGAAGAACGGGGTCTGACTGGTTTCGGCCAGGAAGACCAAGTTTTAGGTGTCCTTGTCCCTGTCAGGAGCCTAACGCCCCGGGGGATTCAGGACAAGGTCCTCTGATTTTAGAGGACTTGTGTACCCGTCTGCACTTTTTTGTGTCACTCTTTATGTGTGTGCACATTTTTTATGCACCGGGTGAAGTTTTTTGGAGTGTGTTTTGCACGCCACTGGCTTTCAATAAAATAAAACTTATATCAAGTCACATCATTTATATGAAGATTATTTAGTCACTTTTATGGACTTTTTTAAACAATATTTTTTCACCATATTTTTGCACTTTATTGTAGCACTTTCTTATATGATATTTGGTTTTGTTCATTCCTTAGTTCTGTTTGATATATGCAAGTTTATTAATTGGCACATGGTACATTCAGTGATTGCAATATTTTATTTATGTCACTTTGATACCTATTTTTTTTTGCACATTTGCACTTTAAAGGTATTGCGAATACTAGCACACATTTTATGGCATAAGCGCTGCACTCTTTTTTCTTTATTTTGTTTCTGTGCCCAGTATCTGGGTTATGGTGTTCAGCTGCTGTGTGATGCTATTTTTAAACTGAACACAGATATCGACCTACCTACATTTCCATAAAGACATGGTTTGACCAGTTTGGTGTGGAGGAACTGTAGTGTTCTGTAGAACCCTGACCTCAACCCTACTGAACACCTTTCGGAAGAACTGGTACGCCGATGGCAAGCCAGGTCTTCTCAACAATCATCATCATAAGGACATGGTTTGACCAGTTTGGTGTGGAGGAACTCAAGTGTTCTGTAGAACCCTGACCTCAACCCTACTAAACACCTTTGGGAAGAACTGGTACGGCGATGGCAAGCCAGGTCTTCTCAACTATCATTACCATAAGGACATAGTTTGACCAGTCTGGTGTGGAGGAACTCAAGTGTTCTGTAGAATCCTGACCTCAACCCAACCGAACACCTTTTGGATGAACTGGTATGCCGATGGCAAGCCAGGTCTTCTCAACAATCATTACCATAAGGATATAGTTTCACCAGTTTGGTGTGGAGGAACTCAAGTGATCTGTAGAACCCTGACCTCAACCCTACTGAACACCTTTGGGAAGAACTGGTATGCCAATGGTGAGCCAGGTCTTCTCAACAAACATCACCATAAGGACATGGTTTGACCAGTTTGGTGTGGAGGAACTCAAGTGATCTGTAGAACCCTGACCTCAACCCAACTGAACACCTTTGGGAAGAACTGATATGCCAATGGTGAGCCAGGTATTCTCAACAAACATCACCATAAGGACATGGTTTGACCAGTTTGGTGTGGAGGAACTGTAGTGTTCTGTAGAACCCTGACCTCAACCCAACTGAACACCTTTGGGAAGAACTGGTACGCCGATGATGAGCCAGGTCATCTCAACAATTTTTACCATAAGGACATAGTTTGACCAGTTTGGGGTGGAGGAACTCTAGTGTTCTGTAGAACCCTGACCTCAACCCAACTGAACACATTTGGGAAGAACTGGTATGCCAATGGCGAGCCAGGTCTTCTCAAAAAACATCACCATAAGGACATGGTTTGACCAGTTTGGTGTGGAGGAACTGTAGTGTTCTGTAGAACCCTGACCTCAACCCTACTCAACACCTTTGGGAAGAACTGGTACGGCGATGGCAATCCAGGTCTTCTCAACAAACATCACCATAAAGACATGTTTTGGCCAGTCTGGTGTGGAGGAACTCAAGTGTTCTGTAGAACCCTGACCTCAACCCTACTGAACACCTTTGGGAAGAACTGGTACACCGATGGCGAGCCAGGTCTTATCAACGAACATCACCATAAGGACATAGTTTGACCAGTTTGGTGTGGAGGAACTCAAGTGTTCTGTAGAACCCTGACCTCAACCCAACTGAACACCTTTGGGAAGAACTGGTACGCCGATGGCGAGCCAGGTCTTCTCAACAATTTTTACCATAAGGACATAATTTGACCTGTTTGGGGTGGAGGAACTCTAGTGTTCTGTAGAACCCTGACCTCAACCCTACTGAACACCTTTGGGAAGAACTGGTATGCCAATGGCGAGCCAGGTCTTCTCAACAAACATCACCATAAGGATATGGTTTGACCAGTTTGGTGTGGAGTAACTGTAGTGTTCTGTAGAACCCTGACCTCAACCCTACTGAACACCTTTGGGAAGAACTGGTACGGCGATGGCGAACCAGGTCTTCTCAACAAACATCACCATAAAGACATAGTTTGACCAATTTGGTGTGGAGGAACTCTAGTGTTCTGTAGAACCCTGACCTCAACCCAACTGAACACCTTTGGGATGAACTGGTATACCGATGGTGACCCAGGTCTTCTCAACAAACATCACCATAAAGACATGGTTTGACCAGTCTGGTGTAGAGGAACTTGAGCGTCCTGTACATAGCCCTGACCTCAACCCTACTGAACACCATTGAGTTGAATTGGAACTCTAGTGGCGAGTCAAGTCTTCTTAAAGCGGTGCTCCATCCGCAAATTTTTTTTTTTTTTTTAGAAGTCAGCAGCTACAAACACTGTAGCTGCTGATTTTTAATAAGGACACTTATCTGTCCAGGGAGCCTGTGATGTCAGCCCCTCGAGGCCGATCCGTCCATCAGATCGGGTGCAGGCACCACCATTCTAATTAAGGGAAACTGGCAGTGGAGTCTTAAGGCTTCACTGGCCATTTCCTACTGTGCATGCGTGAGTTGCGTCTTGCTTTGTGAATGGCCGGCTGTGGATATGGGATATGGGGGGGGGGCCTTGCCAAAAAAGAGGATATGATGTCCTGCACCGTGGCCCGGATGGATCGGAAAAGTACAGGCTGTACTTCATAAAGCTAAGGTAAGTTAGAAGAAATTATTTTTTATTTAAGTAGCCAAAAACGAAGGGTGGAGAGGTAGTCTTTCATTTAAGATCACCTCTCAAAAGTGGGTGGAACTCTGGTTTAACCAACACCAGTACCTGACCTCAAAAATATTCTTTTGATTGATTGGACATATTGGAAACAAATTCCTTGAGAGCATACAGTAAACAAAAACAAAAGATCATTTAGACTTTGGGAAGGGGGGGGGGGAAGTGTGGACTGTTGCCAGTTGGAGTAGAGGATGCATCCACGTCAATGAGAGTAAACAATGTCCCAGGCTTGGTGGTCAGTGGGATCAGCCATGAAAGTAAAAAAAAATACATAGCGCCCATAGTCAGTAGGAGGAGGAATAGTGCCCCATCATTGGTATCATTGGGAAGAATAGTGCCCTATCACTGGTATCAGTGGGAGGAATAGTGCCCCATCATTGGTATCAGTGGGAAGAATAGTGCCCCATCATCATTCTCAGTGGGAGGAATAGTACCCTATCAAAGGTAGTAGTGGAAGGAATAGTCAGGGGAGGAATAGTGCCCTATTATTGATGACAGTGGGAGGAATAGTGCCCCATCATTGGTATCAGTATGAGGAATAGTGCCCCATCACTGGTATCAATGGGAGGAATAGTGCCCCATTGATACTGTCAGTGGGAGTAATAGTGTCCCATCGTTGGCGTCAGTGGGAGGAATAGTGCCCCTTCATTGGTGTCAGTGAGAGGAATGTTGCCCCATCATTCGTGTCAGTGGGAGAAATAGTGTCCCATCGTTTTTGTCGGTGGGAGAAATAGTGCCCCATCATTGGTGTCATTGGGAAGAATAGTGCCCTATCACTGGTAGGGAGGAATAGTGCCCTATAATTGGTGTCCAATGGAGGAATAGTGCCCCATTGATACTGTTAGTGGGAGGAATAGTGCCCCATAATTAGTGTCACTGTCATTAGTGCATTACAGTGTCACATTTTGTGGCGACGATGCATTATACTTTTAATTTAGAATTTTGTACTTTTTGAATATGAAATACAACATTTTATTTATTTATTGCCAGGAAAGGACCCCAATAAACACTACATATCGATGTACAGAAGTTTAGCCACACTGTGGATTATATTCGGCCTGGCCTGGCTGGCTCTGGTGCTCAACGTTGTCGCAGAATTAGTGGAAAAACTGATAGAGTGGCGGATGCTGAAAAAGGATGCCGTTAAGGAGGAAACCGCTGTGCAAAAAGTTGAAGATCACCCGATCCACATCCAGCACGGAATCCGGATGTAGGACATGACGTGGAACCTCTCGGAACTCTTCAACAGACGAAATCCTGAGAACTGGAGAAATCGCCGGAGCCAAGTCACCAGTGGACTACAGCTGGAGACACAAAACTTCTAAACATGGCGGCTCCTTCTTCACGTCGTACTTCCAGCAATCTGGGCCTCTCTCTTGCCCTTTATAAAGACATTTTCCTTGGCCATCAAAAAGTTCCCTGCTGGCTCTGGGATTGGAGTTACTGGTTCCTGAACTCTACAAGAATTTGGGCCTCACCCCTTATCCATACTGTATAGACAAGGCCAATAATATAGGACAGTCTGAATATTGGGAAGAGATGAGCGCTTAGCTGAAGTATGGTGGACCAATACAACCAATATTTTGGATGAGAAATGTGAGGAGCGGACTGATTCTACTCCCAATGTTGTGAGAAGAGAACTTTATGGAGTTTCATCTGCTCGGCATATTGTACCAATATGATTATTTTCTCCGAAGCTCTGACAGTTGCACGGTATCATAAGATATCATGTAATATAATACAGAACAATGTAATATAATTTTGTATGTTATATGTATAATGTTCCAGGAAGATTACTATAAGTGTAGATAATGAATGGAGGCTGAATGGGAATTCTGGAATTTGTAGGTCCACAGGCTGCTAAAGTGGCATTTAAAACGACACACGCATGCTTAGCCTCACCTTACATAGAGGTTTCCCAACAAATTGGACAACACTCTAAGCACCAGCGAACAGAGTGATCGCCACTTGGGCCAGTCAACCTTCTGCACACACAGTAGCTGCCCCTGCATGTTTTAATGGATACACACTGTTTATAGCATCCGCTGTAACCATTCTGATCTTTAAAATTGTCTGTATCACTTGCTGCCACGCTCAGACAGGTTTGTAACAGACTAACCTTTACATATACCTGTATCACTCGCTGCCATGCTCAGATAGGAACGTAACAGACTGACCTTTACATATACCTGTATCACTCGCTGCCATGCTCAGACAGGTTTGTAACAGACTGACCTTTACATATACCTGTATCACTCGCTGCCATGCTCAGATAGGAACGTAACAGACTGACCTTTACATATACCTGTAACACTCGCTGCCACGCTCAGACAGGTTTGTAACAGACTAACCTTTACATATACCTGTATCACTCGCTGCCACGCTCAGATAGGAACGTAACAGACTGACCTTTACATATACCTGTATCACTTGTTGCCATGCTCAGACAGGAATGTAACCATAGAAAAAGGGTATCCCACAAATTACACAGGGGGACTTTTAAGGCAACAGCTAAACAGAATATATTTACAAAATAAAGTTTATTTAAGCATTATTAAAATTTGGTGCATACATCACCATGTACCAACATATTAAAATGGTGTAACAGAACTGAATAGGATGAGGGTGTTCTCCTGGTATTGTTCTGGATGTGTTTCGGGATCTGTGAAGAGTGTATCACTCGCTGCAATGCTCAGACAGGATTTTAACAGACTGACCTTTAAATATACCTGTATCACTTGCTGCCACTTTTATATAGGAATGTAACAAAATGACATTTACACATACTGTATCACTCACTGTCAAGCTCAGAAAGGAATGTAATAGACTGACCTTTACATATACCTTTATCACCTGCTGCCACTCTCATATAGGAATGTAACAGAATGACATTTACATATACCTCTCGCTGCCAGTCTCATATAGGAATGTAACTGAATGACCTTTACATATACCCGTATCACTCGCTGCCAGTCTCATATAGGAATGTAACTGAATGACCTTTACATATACCTTTATCACTCGCTTCCACTCTCAGATAGGAATGTAACAGACTGACCTTTACATATACCTGTATCACTTGCTGCCATGCTCAGACAGGAATGTAACCATAGAAAAAGTGTATCCCACAAATTACACAGGGGAACTTTTAAGGCAACAGCTAAACAGAATATATTTACAAAATAAAGTTTATTTAAGCATTATTAAAATTTGGTGCATACATCACCATGTACCAACATATTAAAATGGTGTAACAGAACTGAATAGGATGAGGGTGTTCTCCTGGTATTGTTCTGGATGTGTTTCAGGACCTGTAAAGCAGTGGTCATCAACCCTGTCCTCAGGGCCCGCTAACAGGCCAGGCTTTATGCATTACCTTGGGGAGATGCAGACTAGAATACTGCAATCACTGAGCAGCAAATGATATCACCTGTTATGTATTTCAGTTATCTTGAAAACCTGGCCTGTTAGTGGGCCCTGAGTACAGGGTTGATGACCACTGCTGTAAAGAGTACATCACTCGCTGCAATGCTCAGACAGGATTGTAACAGACTGACCTTTAAATATACCTGTATCACTTGCTGCCACGCTCATATAGGAATGTAACAGAATGACATTTACACATACTGTATCACTCACTGTCAAGCTCAGATAGGAATGTAATAGACTGACCTTTACATATACCTTTATCACCTGCTGCCACTCTCATATAGGAATGTAACAGAATGACATTTACATATACCTCTCACTGCCAGTCTCATATAGGAATGTAACTGAATGACCTTTACATATACCTGCATTACTCACTGCCAGTCTCAGATAGGAATGTAACAGACTGATCTTTACATATACCTGTATCATTTGCTACCACTCTCATATAGGAATGTAACAGAATGACATTTACACATACTGTATCACTCACTGTCAAGCTCAGATAGGAATGTAAAACAGACTGATCTTTACATATACCTGTATCACTCGCTGCCAGTCTCATATAGGAATGTAACTGAATGACCTTTACATATACCTGTATCACTCGCTGGCAGTCTCATATAGGAATGTAACAGACTGACCTTTACATATACCCGTATCACTCGCTACCACATTTAGACAGGATTGTAACAGACTGACCTTTACATATACCTGCCTCACTCGCTGCCACGTTTAGGCTTTAGGTTCATACCTATGCATTTTTAAGTGCATTTTCAATTTTGCAGAAACACAATACAGTCAGTTTAACATGGTTTCCTATGGATCATGTTCACATCTGTGCATTTTATGGAAGGGGCCATTACTTTTTTCAGTTTTTTTTGTTCCATTGACTTCAATGGATCAAAAATGTGTATTGAAAAACAAAAAAATCGGGCCTTAGACAGGATTGTAAGAGACCTTTACATATTCCTGTATCACTCGCTGCCACACTCGGACAGGATTGTAACAGACTGACCTTTACATATACCTGTATCACTGGCTGCCATGCTCAGATAGGAATGTAACAGACTGACCTTTACATATACCTGCATCACTGTTAAAAAAAAAAAAAAAAAAAGAAATGGTCCAGGAAATATTTACAGAAAAGATATTACAACACAGACATAATCAACTATAAAATAAAAAGGGTAAAAAAAGGGGAAAAAAATACACTACATCGCAGAGTTTGGCACACTTGAGGTTTAAGTCAAATCTGATGTTGCAATAGCCATTATTGGCCCTCATAATTGACTTGGTATTCCTGTAGAGCTTCAATAGTCAAACAAGAGCTCCCAGCCACTCATGCAACAGCTTGTGCTTGTTCTGGGCAGAGGGTTGAAGAGTTCCCCTCAATCAAGGGTCTGAGGGGTGTGTTGTTGATGTGCTGGAGTGTTGGGGGGGGGGGGGGGTGGTTGGGTTTGACAAGCCTAGGCTGTTTAGGGTCAGCTTTAATTGGACTCCTGGCAGGGCCCCTGGAAAGGTTGATGGGGCTCTGTAGTTTACGCATGTATTTGCAAATGTGTGCGAACGAAACCCCTGTTTTTAACACATACTGTAAGGATAATTTGGTTGGTTGCAGGCTGGTCGGTAAGTTGAGCTGGGAATTTCTATGGTTTTGTTTTGCATGCTTTGCCCTTCCATATGCGCCTTGCTGCAAAGGCCATTTATAGGCGAGGGCAGTGGCCATTTGTTTGCACCCTTGGAAGGGTTCTCATCATGGCTCTCACTACACTGCACTCCACCATCCAACTCACAAAGGCTGCTCCCTCCTCCACCAGTGGACACACCCTTAATGTCAACTATCCTGTGTAAGCCCTTGTACACACAGTCAGACATTATGATGGAAAATGTCCGATCGGACCATGTTGTCGGATAATCCAGCCGTGTGTGGGCTACATCGGACTGTTTCCGTCAGAATATCCGACTGGCAACGTTTTAGAGCTGGGCTATAAAATTTTCCGACAACATGATCCGATCAGACTTTGTCCGATCGTTTGTAGAGAATTCCGATCGGACAAAGTGCCACGCATGCTCAAATTCCTAGACCAAAGCTATTGGCTACTAGCCTGAACGTAGTCCCGTCGTAACTAAATAACGTCATCACGTAACGAACGATCGGATTTTCCGACAACTTTGTCCGACCGTGTGTATGCAACAGCAGTTTCAGACAAAATCCAACGGATTTTGTTGTCGGAATGTCCGACCCGTGTGTACAAGGGCTAAGGATCCGTAGAACAATGTTTCAAAATCCAGCATATCAGTTACTAGAATGAAATATTAAGTTATTGGCGGCAAGACTTGATATATATAATTTGGTCTCTGATAGATATCACATATCAATATATCTGATATACTGTATATCTCTACTTAGAGGTCTAATGTGTTTTATTAGCTTTCTGGACCGTGTAACATAGGCATGTTTTGGTGTTTAACCAAGTGATATCTTCTCATACATGAGTGTAACAACTTTTTAGATGGGTAACTTTATTACAGCAGGATTTATGGAAAATGTATAGTGTATAAATGTAGAATAAATGTCTAAATTAGCCTCTGGGCTACTTAATGTCTTTATGATGCCTCTGTATTCCTTCTAAGTGGATTGTTCTTTGTCTTTGTCAAATGTGTTGTTTTTCTGGCTGCTTAAAGGGGTTGTAAAGGTTAGTTTTTTATTTTCTAAATAGGTTCCTATAAGCTAGTGCATTGTTGGTTCACTTACCTTTTCTTTCGATTTCCCTTATAAATGTTTTTTTTTCTATGTTTTCTTTGTCTGAATTTCTCACTTCCTGTTCCTCCTCAGTAAGCTGTTCAGTAAGCTGTTTTGGCTGACTAACCACCGCTCGGATGATGGTGAGAAGTTTACTGAGGAGAAACAGGAAGTGAGATATTCAGACAAAGAAAAAAAACATTTAGAAGGGAAATCGAAGGAAAAGGTAAGTGAACCAACAATGCACTAGCTTAGAGGAACCTATGTAGAAAATAAAAAACAAACCTTTACAACCCCTTTAACGCAATCTGATTGTTTTGTTACTGACTTTTGAGTTTTGGGGAAAATAAGGGTGGCATATTGGCATTGTTCCCACTTCCTCGTTCTCTCCACACAGGTTGGGGTTCACCAGACCTCATTATCCTTACACCAGACAAATGATTTTTTTCAGATACAGAAGATAAAGTTTAGACCCTTTGGTCAGGGTTGGATTTTATGGGTGACAAGCCTGGGCTGTTCAGGGTTAGGTTTCATGGGCTCCTGGCAGGGCCCCTTTAAGGGTTCCCACCATGGCTCTCGGTATACTGCACTCCACCATCCAACTCACAAAGGCTACTCTCTATTCCACCAGCAACCATTATGGTATGGTGCAGTGGAGGTCATGCTTTTATCCTTATGGATCTTGTGAGTTCCCACTTGTGGTTTTTAATAAAGTCTGTATTTACAGTATCTCACAAAAGTAAGTACACCCCTCACATTTTTGTCAATATTTTCTTCTATCTTTTCATGTGACAACACTGAAAAAATGACACTTTGCTACAATGTAAAGTAGTGAGTGTACAGCTTGTATAACAGTGTAAATTTGCTGTCCCCTCAAAATAACTCAACCATTTATGTCTAAACCACAGCCAAAAAAAGTGAGTACACCCCTAAGTGAAAATGTCCAAATTGGGCCCAATTAGTAATTTTACCTCCTCGGTGTCATGTGACTCATTAGTGTTACAAGGTCTCAGGTGTGAATGGGGAGCAGGTGTGTTAAATTTGGTGTTATCGCTCTCACTCTCTCATACTGGTCACTAGAAGTTCAACATGGCACCTCACGGCAAAGAAATTTCTGAGGATCTGAAAAAAATGAATTGTTGCTGTACATAAAGATGGCATAAGCTATAAGAAGATTGCCAAGAACCTGAAACGGAGCCAAAGCACGGTTGCCAAGACCATACAGCGGTTTCACAGCATAGGTTCCACTAAGAACAGGCCGCATCATGGTCCACCAAAGAAGTTGAGGTCACATGCTCAGCGTCATATCCAGAGGTTGTCTTTGGGAAATAGAAGTATGAGTGCTGCCAGCATTGCTGCAGAGGTTGAAGGGGTGGGGGGGGTCAGCCTGTCAGTGCTCAGACCATACGCCTCACACTGCATCAAATTGGTCTGCATGCCTGTCATCCCAGAAGGAAGCCTCTTCTAAAGATGATGCACAAGAAAGCCCACAAACAGTTTGCTGAAGACAAGCAGACTAAGGACATGGATTACTGGAACCATGTCCTGTGGTCTGATGAGACCAAGATAAACTTAATTGGTTTAGATGGTGACAAGCGTGTGTGGAGGCAACCAGGTGAGGAGGACAAAGACAAGTGTGTCTTGTCTACAGTCAGGCATGGTGGTGGGAGTGTCATGGTCTGTGGCGGCATGAGTGCTGCCGGCACTGGGGGGCTACAGATCATTGAGGGAACCATGAATGCCAACATGTATTGTGACATACTGAAGCAGAGCATGATCCCCTCCCTTCAGAGACTGGACCGCAGGGCAGTATTCCAACATGATAACCACCCCAAACACACCTCCAAGATGACCACTGCCTTGCTAAAGAAGCTGAGGGTAAAGGTGATGGACTGGCCAAGGATGTCTCCAGACCTTAACCCTATTGATCATCTGTGGGACATCCTCAAACAGAAGGTGGAGGAGCGCAAGGTCTCCAACATCCACCAGCTCTGTGATGTCATCATGGAGGAGGGGAAGAGGACTTGAGTGACAACCTGTGAAGCTCTGGTGACCTCCATGCCCAAGAGGGTTAAGTCAGTGCTGGAAACTAATGGTTGGCACACAAAATATTGACACTTTAGGCCCAATTTGGACATTTTCACTTAGGGGTGTACTGACTTTTGTTGCCAGCGGTTTAGACATTAATGGCTGTGTGTTGAGTTATTTTGAGGGGACGGCAAATTTACACTGTTATACAAGCTGTACACTCACTACTTTACATTGTAGACAAGTGTCATTTCTTCAGTGTTGTCACATGAAAAGATAGAAGAAAATATTTACAAAATTATGAAGGCGTACTTACTTTTGTGAGATACTGTATATAGAGCACTTAGTTGGCGCCCTCTGCTGTTCCCTTTATATATTGCGCACTGCAATCTAACCTCTCATGCGAGACACAGGTGATCATCATGTACTCCTATAGGGTGTGAGCTGGAAGAAAACAACCCAATGTTGAATTCAATTGCTTGGTCACACACATTGCTAATCAGCCAATCACATGGCAGCCACTCAAGGCATTTAGGCATCTAGAGGTGGTGAAGATGACTTGCTGAACTTCAAACTGAGCATCAGAATGGGTATGGAAGTGACTTTGAACATGGAGTGGTTGTTGGTGGCAGACAGGCCGGTCTGAGTATTTCTGGGATTTTCACACACAACCATCTCTCGGGTTTATAGAGAATGGTGGGGAAAAGAGAAAATATCCAGTGAGCGGCAGTTGTGTGGAGGAAAATGCCTTTTTGATGTCAGAGGAGAATGGGCAGACTGGTTCCAGATGATAGAAAGACAACAGTAACTCAAATAACCTCTCATTACACCCAAGGTATGCAGAATACCATCTCTGAACGCACAACACATCCAACCTTGAATCAGATGGGCTACAGCAGCAGAAGACCACACCCGGTGCCAGTCTGGTCAGCTAAGAACAGGAAACTGAGGCTACAATTGGCACAGGATCAACAAAATTGGACAATAGAAGATTAAAAAAATGTTGCCTGGTCTGATGAGTCTGGATTTCAGCCCCGACATTCAGATGGTGAGGTCAGAATTTGGCGCATGGATCCATCCTGCCTTGTATCACCGGTTCAGGCTGGTGGTGGTGGTGTAATGGTGTGGGGGATGGGATATCACCGGTTCAGGCTGGTGGTGGTGGTGTAATGGTGTGGGGGATGGGGTATCACCGGTTCAGGCTGGTGGAGGGGGTGTAATGGATGGTGTGGGGGATGGGGTATCACCGGTTCAGGCTGGTGGTGGTGGTGTAATGGTGTGGGGGATGGGATATCACCGGTTCAGGCTGGTGGTGTAATGGTGTGGGGGATGGGGTATCACCGGTTCAGGCTGGTGGTGGGGGTGTAATGGTGTGGGGGATGGGGTATCACCGGTTCAGGCTGGTGGTGAGGGGTGTAATGGTGTGGGCAATGGGGTATCACCGGTTCAGGCTGGTGGTGGGGGTGTAATGGTGTGGGGGATGGGGTATCACCGGTTCAGGCTGGTGGTGGGGGGTGTAATGGTGTGGGGTATCACCGGTTCAGGCTGGTGGTGGGTGTGTAATGGTGTGGGGGATGGGGTATCACCGGTTCAGGCTGGTGGTGGGGGGTGTAATGGTGTGGGGGATGGGGTATCACCGGTTCAGGCTGGTGGTGGGGGTGTAATGGTGGGGGGGATGGGGTATCACCGGTTCAGGCTGGTGGTGGGGGTGTAATGGTGTGGGGGGATGGGGTATCACCGGTTCAGGCTGGTGGTGGGGGTGTAATGGTGGGGGGGATGGGGTATCACCGGTTCAGGCTGGTGGTGGGGGTGTAATGGTGGGGGGGGGTGGGGTATCTCCGGTTCAGGCTGGTGGTGGGGGTGTAATGGTGTGGGGGATGGGGTATCACCAGTTCAGGCTGGTGGTGGGGGTGTAATGGTGTGGGGGGGATATTTTCTTGGCACACGTTGGGCCCCTTAGTACCACTTGATCATGATTTAATCACCACGACCTACCTGAGTATTGTTGGTGACCAGGTCCATCCCTTTATGACTACAGTGTCCCCATCTTCTGATGGCTCCTTCCAGCAGGATAATGCACCATGTTCAGGGCTGGACTTACCATTGGGCTTGACTGGGCTCAAGCCCATGGGCCTCACCCAATAGGGGGCCCCGCCGAGATACATAGCCGAGTGTACTTGGCTCAACTCCGCTCACAGTCAGGCCCAGTCCCGCTCTATGATGGACATAACACAGGGACTGGGCGTGACTGAGCTGAGCCGAGTACACTCGGCTACTCTCGGCTTCGCTCGGGACTTCAAGAGTACCCAAGAGCCACCGAGATACGCAGGACTCTGTATCTCGGCGGCGCCATTTTTAAACTTCAAGACTGCAATGACAAGGCTGCAAATGACACTGGATAAGGCTGCAGAAGGATGGGCAAGGCTGCAGACGGACACTGATAAGGCTGCATTGATGGGCATTTAAATGTAAGTTTTTTTCCTTAAAATTCCCTTCTAAACTTGGGGTGCTTGTTAGAAAGCCGATAAATACGGTAATGTATAGAAGGTAGGGCCCGAAAGTGGCTCAAGCCCAGGGGACCCCACCACCCTAAGTCCTGCCCTGAACATGTCACAAAGCTCCAATCATCTCACCATTGGACAATGAGGTCCCTGTCCTCCAATGGCCTCCACACTCACCACATCTCATCCAATAGAGCACCTTTGGGATGTGGCGGAATGGGAGATTGGCATTGTGGATGTGCAGCCGACAAACCTGCAGCAACCGCGTGATGATATCATGTCACTATGAAGCCAGGATGTCTCACATAACTAATGTCTTTTGGCCAAGGTGTTGGCAGCTATGTATATTTCTGGCAGATATATACAAGCCTATCTATTTTTAGCGACTTTTCTATTGATATGTAATAAAGTATTCATATTTTATACTCTGTTATCTGGAGGTTTTCTTTGCCTGCGGTGTCCAAATTAGTCCCCATTCAGCGGAAGGTCTTCTTCTTCTTCTTTCTTCTTCTTCTTCTTCTTCTTTCTCTTTCATCTTCTTTCTTCTTCTTCTTCTTCTTCTTCTTCTTCTTCTTCTTCTTCTTTCTCTTTCATCTTCTTTCTTCTTCTTCTTTCTTCTTCTTCTCTCTCTTTTGCTCGCACAACGTTCACCTCTGGAGGGTCCAGGATGGAAGAGGTTACCCGGCCCTGAGATGTGAATGGAAAAAAAAAAAAAAAATGCAAAGCAATCTATTCTGGCTATGAGCTGATAAGAGACAATGCAAACAGGAGTCCCATCTGCTGGTCCCAGGATAATGTCCACTCCTGATTATACTCTGTTTGTCTTACAATGAGCCCAGCCGCTCTCGGCTTAATAGATCTGAGCGAAATCACTCCGAACAGGCTAATCGCTCCCTTCACCGAGCACTGAACACCGGCAAAACGCACGGTGACCCCCCCCCCCCCCCCCCCCGATGTACCGCTAACACCACGACCCACCCATGGCTACGAAATATCCTAATCATTGTAACAAAACAATAATACAATCCCTGTTAATATATAGGGATCAGCCGAAATGCACCATGGGTTCAGTCCAAAGCAGGTTCAAAAAGGAGTTTGGATGCTAAACCCGAACCCCATTGACATCAGTAGGAGCTGCATCTGTTTAAAAATGCTAATTTTCTGGGCAAATAGCCAAGGGGGTGTCAAAAAAATAGTATTGGGGGGGGGGGGTGGTTTATGCCACTGGGGAACATGCAGTGGCTGCTGGTGATTTTTTTTTTTTTTTGCAAAACACCACCCCCCCCCCCCCCGGTGGTGCAGCACTAACAACCCCCCCTAACAACCCCCCCTAACAACCCCCCCCCCCCCACGCGTCTGCTGGTTGGTCTGGCACTTACCTGGATAGATAGATCGAGTGTTTTTATGCAGAACAGCAGAGTCCGGGCAGCGGATCCAGGCTAGCAGGTGTGGGGTCCGTGATGCAGAGAGGACACAGGAGCCACCGCCCATAGGCGCCCGTAACTCACTGCCCGTAGAAGCCCGCAACTCACTGCCCGTAGGAGCCCGCAACCCACTGCCTGTAGGAGCCCGCAACCCACTGCCTGTAGGAGCCCGCAACCCACCGCCCGTAGGAGCCTGCAACCCACCGCCCATTTGAGCCCGCAACCCACCACCCATAGGAGCCCGCAACTCACCACCCATAGGAGCCCGCAACTCACTGCCCGTAGAAGCCCGCAACTCACTGCCCATAGGAGCCCGCAACCCACTGCCTGTAGGAGCCCGCAACCCACCGCCCGTAGGAGCCTGCAACCCACCGCCCATTTGAGCCCGCAACCCACCACCCATAGGAGCCCGCAACTCACCACCCATAGGAGCCCGCAACTCACCGCCCATAGGAGCCCGCAACTCACCACCCATAGGAGCCCGCAACTCACCGCCCATAGGTGCCCGCAACTCACCGCCCATAGGTGCCCGCAACTCACCACCCATAGGTGCCCGCAACTCACTGCCCATAGGAGCCCGCAACTCACCGCCCTTAGGAGCCCACAACTCACTGCCCGTAGGAGCCCACAACTCACTGCCTGTAAAAAAAAAACAAGACTTTACAATCACTTTAAGGGGTTATATAGTGCTTGTTCATAGCTGTGCAATGTATTGGCATGAACTGTCCATTTTTGGTGGCAATCCCAGCTAGGGTTGCCACCTTTTCTTCAAGTGAAACCCGAACAGCAATTTTTTTTTTTTTTTTTTTAAATATATACTATGCAGTACATATATTTTGTGATTAAATAACATTTATAATCATATGAAGTTAATCACAAGATTCCCCTCTTACATCAGAGTCCGCAGAGTTCCCCTTTTTCATCTGAACTTGCAGACTCTGATGTAAGGGAGAACTCTGGGGACTCTAACATAAGGGATGCTCTGGGGACCCTGATTTAAGGGGGAACACTGAGAACACATTACACTCTTGGCTTAGACAACTACAGACAGCAACCCTGCTGGGAAACCAGAGTCTGGTCTGAATAATGTGTCCGGTTTTCAGGGGGTCTGAAACCCATGACACATGATTCAAAAACCGAACTGTCCGGGTTCACCCGGACAGGTAGCAACCCTAATCCCAGCACATTAAAATGCAAAATTGACCAAAGTTACACGGGGGAGGGGCAAGTTGTACTGTCTCCTTCTGGACCAAAACTGCTGGCCCAAGGTTTTCTGGACACAAGTTGGATAGACTTCTTTCCTATTGCAAAACCTGCAAGCGCTGTCCTATCAGTTTTGTATTTGTAGCAGTGTGGAGATCCTATTAAAGAGGAAGTAAACCCTTCTTTGTCTCCCTGCAAAGGTAAAGCATAATGGGCTACTATGCATCGCATAGTAGCCCATTATGTGTCACTTACCTGACACAGGAGCCAGCGATGTCACTGATGTCCCCTGTAGTATGGAGCGTCCATCTTCTTCCGGGTGTCGCTGCTCCGGCCACTCACAGCGCCGGAGCAGCGATGACGTCACTCCCGCGCATGCGCATGGGAGCTGCCACTAGTGGCATATCTCTGTTATCAGCGGCATGCTGCTAATGGCGGTAGTGCACCTGCGCAACGCTGTCTATGGCAAATGCGCCGTAGACAGCAGTGCCTGTCTTTTAGTAAATATCTTCTAAACCGTGTAGGTTTAGGAGATATTTCTTGGACCTACAGGTAAGCCTTAATCTAGGCTTACCTGTAGGTCAAAGTGGTTTGTAAGGGTTTACAACCACTTTAAGAGCTTGCAGGTATTGTAAAAGCCTACAGACTGGAAGCAGCCTGCAGTTACACGTTTCGGCCACTTGGTGGTGCTGCTGTGTCTAACATCAATGTTCAGTACTGAGACAAGGTGGGAGAGATTTACTAAATCTGATGTAGCCAATCAGCTTCAAACTTCAGCCTGTTTAGTAAAGCTTTGATAATCAAACCTGGAAGCTGATTGGTCAGAGGTTGCACACTCTAGTTTTAGCAAATCCCCCCCCCCCCCCCCCATGTGTCTGTAGCACAGCAAAAGCAGACAGAGATAATGAAATATTAATAAAGACATTTTTTAAAATATTCTTCCCCCGTACACTGACATGCCATTCTATAATGGTAACGCTCTATGTGCTCCGGAACATTTGTAACTTATTTTATAGAAATTTGATGAAAGTATAACAAAATATCATTGCGGTAAAAAGCTGCAAGAGGTTTGAGAATTATCCGAAAATATCCAGAGAGGTGAGAATTATCCGATAATATCCGGAGAGGTGAGAATTATCCGATAATATCCGGAGAAGTGGGAATTATCTGATAATATCCGGAGAGGTGAGAATTATCCGATAATATCCAGAGAGGTGAGAATTATCCGATAATATCCAGAGAGGTGAGAATTATCCGATAATATCCAGAGAGGTGAGAATTATCCGATAATATCCGGAAATGTGAGAATTATCCGATAACATCCAGAGAGGTGAGAATTATCCGATAACATCCGGAGAGGTGAGAATTATCCCATAACATCCGGAGAGGTGAGAATTATCCGATAACATCCGGAGAGGTGAGAATTATCCGATAACATCCGGAGAGGTGAGAATTATCCGATAATATCCGGAGAAGTGGGAATTATCTGATAATATCCGGAGAGGTGAGAATTATCTCATAATATCCGGAGAGGTGGGAATTATCCGATAATATCCAGAGAGGTGAGAATTATCCGATAATATCCGGAGAGGTGAGAATTATCCGATGATATCTGGAAAGGTGAGAATTATCCGATAATATCCGGAGAGGTGAGAATTATCCGATAATATCCGGAGAGGTGGGAATTATCTGATAATATCCGGAGAGGTGAGAATTATCTCATAATATCCGGAGAGGTGGGAATTATCCGATAATATCCAGAGAGGTGAGAATTATCCGATAATATCCGG
The DNA here is from genome assembly GCF_037356315.1 of Lithobates pipiens. Taxonomy (NCBI): domain Eukaryota; kingdom Metazoa; phylum Chordata; class Amphibia; order Anura; family Ranidae; genus Lithobates; species Lithobates pipiens. The sequence goes on along the minus strand of NW_027507758.1, from coordinate 12,303,186 downwards.
AGAGGTGAGAATTATCCGATGATATCTGGAAAGGTGAGAATTATCCGATAATATCCGGAGAGGTGAGAATTATCCGATAATATCCGGAGAGGTGAGAATTATCCGATAATATCTGGAGAGGTGAGAATTATCCGATAATATCCGGAGAGGTGAGAATTATCCGATAATATCCGGAGAAGTGGGAATTATCTGATAATATCCGGAGAGGTGAGAATTATCTCATAATATCCGGAGAGGTGGGAATTATCCGATAATATCCAGAGAGGTGAGAATTATCCGATAATATCCGGAGAGGTGAGAATTATCCGATGATATCTGGAAAGGTGAGAATTATCCGATAATATCCGGAGAGGTGAGAATTATCCGATAATATCCGGAGAGGTGGGAATTATCTGATAATATCCGGAGAGGTGGGAATTATCTGATAATATCCGGAGAGGTGGGAATTATCTGATAATATCCGGAGAGGTGAGAATTATCTCATAATATCCGGAGAGGTGGGAATTATCCGATAATATCCAGAGAGGTGAGAATTATCCGATAATATCCGGAGAGGTGAGAATTATCCGATGATATCTGGAAAGGTGAGAATTATCCGATAATATCCGGAGAGGTGAGAATTATCCGATAATATCCGGAGAGGTGAGAATTATCCGATAATATCTGGAGAGGTGAGAATTATCCGATAATATCCGGAGAGGTGAGAATTATCCGATAATATCTGGAGAGGTGAGAATTATCCGATAATATCCGGAGAGGTGAGAATTATCCGATAATATCCGGAGAGGTGAGAATTATCCGATAATATCCAGAGAGGTGAGAATTTTCCGATAATATCCGGAGAGGTGAGAATTATCCGATAATATCCGGAGAGGTGAGAATTATCCGATAATATCCGGAGAGGTGAGAATTATCCGATAATATCCGGAGAGGTGAGAATTATCCAATAATATCCGGAGAGGTGGGAATTATCTGATAATATTCAGAGAGATGGGAATTATCCCATAATATCCGGAGAAGTGTGAATTATCCGATAATATCCGGAGAGGTGAGAATTATCTCATAATATCCGGAGAGGTGGGAATTATCTGATAATATCCAGAGAGGTGAGAATTATCCGATAATATCCGGAGAGGTGAGAACTATCCAATAATATCCGGAAAGGTGAGAATTATCCGATAATATCCAGAGAGGTGAGAATTATCCGATAATATCCAGAGAGGTGAGAATTATCTGATAATATCCGGAGAGGTGAGAATTATCCGATGATATCCGGAAAGGTGAGAATTATCCCATAATATCCGGAGAGGTGAGAATTATCCCATAATATCTGGAGAGGTGAGAATTATCCCATAATATCCGGAGAGGTGAGAATTATCCCATAATATTGTGGGAATTATCCGATAATATCCGGAGAGGTGGGAATTATCTGATAATATTCAGAGAGGTGGGAATTATCCCATAATATCCACAGAGGTGGGAATTATCCAATAATATCCGGAAAGGTGAGAATTATCCGATGATATCCGGAGAGGTGGGAATTATCCGATAATATCCAGAGAGGTGGGAATTATCCGATAATATCCGGAGAGGTGGGAATTATCCGATAATATCCAGAGAGGTGAGAATTATCCGATAACATCCGGAGAGGTGAGAATTATCTGATAATATCCGGAAAGGTGAGAATTATCCGATAATATCCGGGGAAATTAGAATTATCCGATAATATCCGGAGAGGTGGGAATTATCTGATAATATCCGGAGAGGTGAGAATTATCTGATAATATCCGGAAAGGTGAGAATTATCCGATAATATCCGGGGAAATGAGAATTATCCGATAATATCCGGAGAGGTGGGAATTATCCGATAATATCTGGAGAGGTGGGAATTATCTGATAATATCCGGAGAGGTGAGAATTATCTGATAATATCCGGAGAGGTGAGAATTATCCGATAATATCCGGAGAGGTGAGAATTATCCGATAATATCCGGAGAGGTGGGAATTATCCGATAATATCCGGAGAGGTGGGAATTATCTGATAATATCCGGAGAGGTGAGAATTATCCGATAATATCTGGAGAGGTGGGAATTATCTGATAATATCCGGAGAGGTGAGAATTATCTGATAATATCCGGAGAGGTGAGAATTATCCGATAATATCCGGAGAGGTGAGAATTATCCGATAATATCCGGAGAGGTGGGAATTATCCGATAATATCCGGAGAGGTGGGAATTATCTGATAATATCCGGAGAGGTGAGAATTATCTGATAATATCCGGAAAGGTGAGAATTATCCGATAATATCCGGAGAGGTGGGAATTATCCGATAATATCCGGAGAGGTGGGAATTATCTGATAATATCCGGAGAGGTGGGAATTATCTGATAATATCCGGAGAGGTGAGAATTATCCAATAATATCCGGAAAGGTGAGAATTATCCGATAATATCCACAGAGGTGAGAATTATCTGATAATATCCGGAGAGGTGGGAATTATCCGGAGAGGTGGGAATTATCCGATAATATCCGGAGAGGTGAGAATTATCCGATAATATCCGGGGAAATGAGAATTATCCAATAATATCCGGAGAGGTGGGAATTATCCGATATTATCCGGAGAGGTGGGAATTATCTGATAATATCCGGAGAGGTGGGAATTATCTGATAATATCCGGAGAGGTGGGAATTATCTGATAATATCCGGAGAGGTGAGAATTATCCAAAAATATCCGGAAAGGTGAGAATTATCCGATAATATCCACAGAGGTGAGAATTATCTGATAATATCCGGAGAGGTGGGAATTATCTGATAATATCCGGAGAGGTGGGAATTATCTTATAATATCCGGAGAGGTGGGAATTATCCGGAGAGGTGGGAATTATCCGATAATATCCGGAGAGGTGGGAATTATCCGATAATAACCGGAGAGGTGGGAATTATCCAATAATAACCACAGAGGTGGGAATTATCCGATAATATCCGGAGAGGTGAGAATTATCCGATAATATCCGGAGAGGTGAGAATTATCCGATAATATCCAGAGAGGTGAGAATTATCCGATAATATCCGGAGAGGTGAGAATTATCCGATAATATCCAGAGAGGTGAGAATTATCCGATAATATCCAGAGAGGTGAGAATTATCCGATAATATCCGGAGAGGTGAGAATTATCCGATAATATCCAGAGAGGTGAGAATTATCCGATAATATCCGGAGAGGTGAGAATTATCCGATGATATCTGGAGAGGTGGGAATTATCCGATAATAACCACAGAGGTGGGAATTATCCGATAATATCCGGAGAGGTGAGAATTATCCGGAGAGGTGGGAATTATCCGGAGAGGTGGGAATTATCCAAATCACATGAAAGCGACTCATCAATTCAATGAATGAATTATGGGTCTGACATGCAATACGTTCAAAAGGTGACGTTTGCCTTTAATTCAGAGCAAAGTTGTCACTGTGGTGGAGGCGGAGCCTGATAGCATTTCCAGTGGGAGGAGAAGATGTTGCAGGAGGATGACCACTCCCGTCAGCATAGTCACTGCTGACTCATAAGCCTATAAGCTTGTCAATCATCAACTAACCACACCCACCCCCTGCTTTGCAAGGCCTCTGTTGCTTAAACCCTCCCATTGTGAGCTGCAGTGTCTGGTAGAGGGAACAGGTGAGACACATATGAAGGAGGATTTGGTAGGGGGGGGGGGGGGATTTTTTCCTTTAGGGGTGAATTTATAAAATGTTTATTAAAAGTATGTGACAAGCATTTACCTACAAATTTTTTATATCAGAAACTTTGACTGTATTTAGCTTTAATATAGTTTTAGTTTTTAGTAGTTTTTGTTTGATCATCAGCTCCATCTAGTGTTGATAATGCAGTATTTTTTCCCGATGAAGGTATTTCAGGAAATATACCACAGTATGGTCACTAGATGGAGCTGATGGTCATCGGAATCGACATATTAAGGAAAAATATGGTCAGAATTCGTAGTGACTGGGCAAATGCTTGTGACATTCATCCGGTGAATATTTCATGAATGGACCCCATAATAACCAGATCCAATACTTATTTAGACCGACATATAAGAGATTTTAGTGGTAATTAAAGACCTATAATACTGGTGTTTACATTATGTGTGCCCACCCGTGTAGGTGGAGTCACTCCCATCAAAGTGTTAAAGAGAGTTGCTAACAGATAAGGAAAGCAATCAGGTGGTTTAACTCTTCATCACCTGGACTGTGGGTGGAGTGATCCTTTAAGAGTGAGCTCATCAGTTTTCTGGAAGTTTGCCGGGACGCATTTGCTGGGCTTGTAGAGGGGTGAGGAGGTTACAGAAATGAAGAGGAGGCAGCCGGCTCTTGTGAGAAGTACCAATAACAGGATGTACATCTGCTACAATTTCTCGGTATAATGTGTCACAAGACCCTCCCATTCCACTTAGGAAGCCCCCCAACTATAAACAGCGAATTCCTTCCTTCCCCGCTCCGCAGAATTCCCATTCCCGAGCCCGGGCCCCATAATATCTGCACCTCCCAGAACTCCACAAACACACAGCCAGCACCGTATGCATTCTATAGACAGTATCTCACAAAAGTAAGTACACCCCTCACTTTTTGTAAATATTTTCTTCTATCTTTTCATTGGACAACACTGAAGAAATGACACTTGTCTACCATGTAAAGTAGTGAGTGTACAGCTTGTATAACAGTGTCAATTTGCTGTCCCCTCAAAATAACTCAACACACAGACATTAATGTCTAAACCGCTGGCAACAAACGTGAGTACACCCCTAAGTGAAAATGTCCAAATTGGGCCCAATTAGCCATTTTCCCTCCCCCCGGTGTCATGTGACTCGTTAGTGTTACAAGGTCTCAGGTGTGAATGGGGAGCAGGTGTGTTAAATTTGGTGTTATCGCTCTCACTCTCTCATACTGATCACTGGAAGTTCAGCATGGCACCTCATGGCAAAGAACTCTCTGAGGATCTGAAAAAAAAAATTGTTGCTCTACATAAAGATGGCCTAGGCTATAAGAAGATTGCCAAGACTCTGAAACTGAGCTGCGGCACGGTGGCCAAGACCATACAGCGGTATAACAGGACAGGTTCCACTCAGAACAGGCCTCGCCATGAGCGACCAAAGAAGTTGAGGTCACGTGCTCAGCGTCATATCCAGAGGTTGTCTTTGGGAAATAGATGTATGAGTGCTGCCAGCATTTCTGCAGAGGTTGTAGGGGTGGGGGGGTGGGGGGGGGGGTCAGCCTATCAGTGCTCAGACCATACGCCACACACTGCATCAAATTGGTCTGCATGGCTGTCATCCCAGAAGGAAACCTCTTCTAAAGATGATGCACAAGAAAGCCCACAGTTTGCTGAAGACAAGCAGACTAAGGACATGGATTACTGGAACCATGTCCTGTGGTCTGATGAGACCAAGATAAACGTATTTGGTGTCAGATGGTGACAAGCGTGTGTGGAGGCAACCAGGTGAGGAGGACAAAGACAAGTGTGTCTTGTCTACAGTCAGGCATGGTGGTGGGGGTGTCATGGTCTGGGGCTGCATGAGTGCTGCCGGCACTGGGGGGGGGCTACAGATCATTGAGGGGACCATGAATGCCAACATGTACTGTGACATACTGAAGCAGAGCATGATCCCCTCCCTTCAGAGACTGGACCGCAGGGCAGTATTCCAACATGATAACCACCCCAAACACACCTCCAAGACCACCACTGCCTTGCTAAAAAAGCTGAGGGTAAAGGTGATGGACTGGCCAAGCATGTCTCCAGACCTAAACCCTATTGATCATCTGTGGGACATCCTCAAACGGAAGGTGGAGGAGCGCAAGCAGTGGTGGCCCGTGCACTGTGGGCGCATGGTTGCCGCCCCCCCCCCCATCCATGCTCCCAGCCCCTTTCAGGACACCGGAAGCATGGATTCCTATGGCAGGGCAGGAGGGGGGGTGGTACTTTTTGAAGCACCTGATTAGAGCTAGAGGCTCTAATAGGCTTCAAAATAGGGTGGGAGAGAGTGCGCCCTGATCCCACCCAATTGTGTGACGATAGCAAATGAATTTTTTGCTATTTTCACACTAACCATCCTCCCCGCCAATTACGAGGCAGGGCGTTAGACCTGTTTCCTGATTGGCCAAAGCGCCAGGCCACCCTATTGGATGCCTGGCGCTTAGGAAGAGGAGCGGAAGAGACACACGCTGGAGCGGAGGTCACCGCCGCTCTGGTGCACCGAGGAGCTGCTGCCTGGCAATAAGTGCCACAATGTCAGAGCTGCGCGCGGGAGGTGGGGGTGCTGCCAGAGCCTCGAGTCGCGAGTGGGGGGGGGGAGTCGGTGGGTACAGTGGCTGCATATGATGGGCACAAATGGCTGCGTTTGACGGGCACAAGTGGCTGCATATACTGGGCACAAGTGGCTGCGTTTGATGGACACCAGTGGCTGTGTTTGACGGGCACAAGTGGCTGCGTTTGATGGACACAAGTGGCTGCATTTGATGGGCACAAGTGGCTGCTTATACTGGGCACAAGTGGCTGCGTTTGATGGACACAAGTGGCTGCATTTGATGGGCACAAGTGGCTGCTTATACTGGGCACAAGTGGCTGCGTTTGATGGACACAAGTGGCTGCGTTTGATGGACACAAGTGGCTGCGTTTGACGGGCACAAGTGGCTGCATTTGACGGGCACAAGTGGCTGCGTTTGATGGGCACAAGTGGCTGCGTTTGATGGGCACAAGTGGCTGCGTTTGATGGGCACAAGTGGCTGCGTTTGATGGGCACAAGTGGCTGCGTTTGATGGGCACAAGTGGCTGCATTTGACGGGCACAAGTGGCTGCATTTGACGGGCACAAGTGGCTGCATTTGATGGGCACAAGTGGCCGCGTTTGATGGGCACAAGTAGCTTCATATACTGGGCACAAGTGGCTGCATATACTGGGCACAAGTGGCTGCGTTTGATGGGCACAATGGCCCAGCCCAGGGACACATTTACAACTCACCTTTCTCTCCGCTACAGAGGAAGCGAATATGCCCCCCCCCCCCCCATGAAACATACTTTGCAAGAAGATGACGCAACAAAGCCTGTTAATGGGATCAGGATTCATGCCTACATCCTGTCCTCCAATAGGGATCTGAGGGGTCTGTGGTGGGGGCGGGGGGCTTATCAGTATCTCCAGCCCATCAATTTGCAAAGCAGGCACCCCTACAGCTGATATAAAAATACAGCTGGTGTGTGTTTTAGGTAATTGCACTTGCTGAACTGAAAAATAAAATAAAAAATGTATTTCTTTGTAAGGTATTAGTGAACCAAAGTGGGGGGGTCAATATTACATTTAGGGGTCATTTTCTGTATGAATATGTTAAAGTGAAAAATCACTGTATTTTTTCACGATTATTTCCTATTATCATCAGCGCCATCTAGTGGCTATAATGTGGTATCTTCCTGATTGAAGTATTTTGGGGAAAAATGTTGCATTATGGCCACTAGGTGGCGCGTATGATCACAGGAAATAATCATATTACACAAAAATATGGCAATTTTTTTTTTTTTTGTTGTTGTTTTGGTTGCAGCTGTGCAAATTTTGTCCCATTCATGCAGCAGTTTTTTTTATGCATAGACCCCCCCTCCCGATAGTGACGAGTCCGTTCAATGAAAAGGCCAAAGGATAGGTGATTGTGTGAAATAAATTGGAGTTATTTAAGACGGATTATCTTCACAAATAGAGGAAATGATCAGATATTGTACTTCCCATGAAAAGAACCGAAAACTCTGACCTTTCTTAATATTTCCCACGGACGGGACCGGCGTGTCACGTGTCAGTTTCATATCTGTAAGTAAAGCTTCCTTTTCTTCTAGGTGTTTCCTGTGAGTGACCTCATCCTGTGACCTCATCTACCGCGCCGCTTTCTGTGTGCAACGCGCACACACACACCAACTCATCCGTTAGCACTGCAATCTGCTGACACAAGAAAATGTATCCAATCAGAACGGCGCTCTTTAAAAATCAAGAAAGTCTCATATAATAAAATGCAGATACTTCACATGCGATTGTCAATTAAGAAAAAAAAAAAAAAAATCACCTTTGAGCTCTGCAGCTTTTGTTAAAATAATCCCAGGTGATCCTGCCATAAAGGTTCCCTTTCTCGGTCACTTCCTTTGATAGGGTGACAACACCCTGTTTCTGTCTCCTAATTGTGGCTCTTGTGTGTTGTCATCCTAACTTCCAGTGGAGAGGTGCAGCATTTATAAAACCACATTCCACACAGCCGACCTGCATGGTGCGACCATAAAGTGCCCATCAAACGGGGCTCCAGTTATTGTCACTTGCACTGTCATTACCCCCCCATGTATTCACCGTTTCCCATTTGTTGCTCTTACGTGCTCCATGCGCATTGTAACAATTGTTTGTTTGTTCCCCGCATGTGACGATTGTTCGTGTGATGTCTTAGTATTGCAACAATTGTCTATTCGTGTCCCACACATTGTAACAATTGGCAGTTTGTTGCCCATGTATTGTTATAATTGCCAGTTTGTTGCCCATGTATTGCAATAATTACCAGTTTGTTGCCCGTGTATTTTAATAATTACCGGTTTGTTGCCCGTGTATTGCAATAATTGCCTGTTTGTTGCCCATGTATTTTAATAATTACCAGTTTGTTGCCCATGTATTGCGATAATTGCTTGTTTGTTGCCCATGTATTGTTATAATTGCCAATTTGTTGCCCATGTATTTTAATAATTACCAGTTTGTTGCCCGTGTATTTTAATAATTACCAGTTTGTTGCCCATGTATTTTAATAATTACCAGTTTGTTGCCCATGTATTTTAATAATTACCAGTTTGTTGCCCATGTATTGCAATAATTACCAGTTTGTTGCCTGTGTATTGCGATAATTGCCTGTTTGTTGCCCATGTATTTTAATAATTACCGGTTTGTTGCCCGTGTATTGCGATAATTGCCTGTTTGTTGCCCATGTATTTTAATAATTAATTACCAGTTTGTTGCCCATGTATTGCAATAATTACCAGTTTGTTGCCCATGTATTTTAATAATTACCGGTTTGTTGCCCATGTATTGCGATAATTGCCTGTTTGTTGCCCATGTATTTTAATAATTACCAGTTTGTTGCCCATGTATTGCAATAATTGCCTGTTTGATGCCCATGTATTTTAATAATTACCAGTTTGTTGCCCGTGTATTGCAGTAATTCCAGGTTTGTTGCCCATGTATTTTAATAATTACCAGTTTGTTGCCCATGTATTGCGATAATTGCCTGTTTGTTGCCCATGTATTGTTATAATTGCCAGTTTGTTGCCCATGTATTTTAATAATTACCAGTTTGTTGCCCATGTATTGCGATAATTGCCAGTTTATTGCCCATGTATTTTAATAATTACCAGTTTGTTGCCCATGTATTGCAATAATTACCAGTTTGTTGCCCATGTATTTTAATAATTACCAGTTTGTTGCCCATGTATTGCAATAATTACCAGTTTGTTGCCCGTGTATTTTAATAATTACCGGTTTGTTGCCCGTGTATTGCAATAATTGCCTGTTTGTTGCCCATGTATTTTAATAATTACCAGTTTGTTGCCCATGTATTGCGATAATTGCTTGTTTGTTGCCCATGTATTGTTATAATTGCCAATTTGTTGCCCATGTATTTTAATAATTACCAGTTTGTTGCCCGTGTATTTTAATAATTACCAGTTTGTTGCCCATGTATTTTAATAATTACCAGTTTGTTGCCCATGTATTTTAATAATTACCAGTTTGTTGCCCATGTATTGCAATAATTACCAGTTTGTTGCCTGTGTATTGCGATAATTGCCTGTTTGTTGCCCATGTATTTTAATAATTACCGGTTTGTTGCCCGTGTATTGCGATAATTGCCTGTTTGTTGCCCATGTATTTTAATAATTAATTACCAGTTTGTTGCCCATGTATTGCAATAATTACCAGTTTGTTGCCCATGTATTTTAATAATTACCGGTTTGTTGCCCATGTATTGCGATAATTGCCTGTTTGTTGCCCATGTATTTTAATAATTACCAGTTTGTTGCCCATGTATTGCAATAATTGCCTGTTTGATGCCCATGTATTTTAATAATTACCAGTTTGTTGCCCGTGTATTGCAGTAATTCCAGGTTTGTTGCCCATGTATTTTAATAATTACCAGTTTGTTGCCCATGTATTGCGATAATTGCCTGTTTGTTGCCCATGTATTGTTATAATTGCCAGTTTGTTGCCCATGTATTTTAATAATTACCAGTTTGTTGCCCATGTATTGCGATAATTGCCTGTTTGTTGCCCATGTATTGTTATAATTGCCAGTTTGTTGCCCATGTATTTTAATAATTACCAGTTTGTTGCCCGTGTATTTTAATAATTACCAGTTTGTTGCCCATGTATTGCAATAATTACCAGTTTGTTGCCCATGTATTTTAATAATTACCAGTTTGTTGCCCATGTATTGCAATAATTACCAGTTTGTTGCCCGTGTATTTTAATAATTACCGGTTTATTGCCCGTGTATTGCAATAATTGCCTGTTTGTTGCCCATGTATTTTAATAATTACCAGTTTGTTGCCCATGTATTGCGATAATTGCTTGTTTGTTGCCCATGTATTGTTATAATTGCCAATTTGTTGCCCATGTATTTTAATAATTACCAGTTTGTTGCCCGTGTATTTTAATAATTACCAGTTTGTTGCCCGTGTATTTTAATAATTACCAGTTTGTTGCCCATGTATTTTAATAATTACCAGTTTTTTGCCCATGTATTGCAATAATTACCAGTTTGTTGCCTGTGTATTGCGATAATTGCCTGTTTGTTGCCCATGTATTTTAATAATTACCGGTTTGTTGCCCGTGTATTGCGATAATTGCCTGTTTGTTGCCCATGTATTTTAATAATTAATTACCAGTTTGTTGCCCATGTATTGCAATAATTACCAGTTTGTTGCCCATGTATTTTAATAATTACCGGTTTGTTGCCCATGTATTGCGATAATTGCCTGTTTGTTGCCCATGTATTTTAATAATTACCAGTTTGTTGCCCATGTATTGCAATAATTGCCTGTTTGATGCCCATGTATTTTAATAATTACCAGTTTGTTGCCCGTGTATTGCAGTAATTGCAGGTTTGTTGCCCATGTATTTTAATAATTACCAGTTTGTTGCCCATGTATTGCGATAATTGCCTGTTTGTTGCCCATGTATTGTTATAATTGCCAGTTTGTTGCCCATGTATTTTAATAATTACCAGTTTGTTGCCCGTGTATTTTAATAATTACCAGTTTGTTGCCCATGTATTGTGATAATTACCAGTTTGTTGCCCATGTATTTTAATAATTACCAGTTTGTTGCCCATGTATTGCAATAATTACCAGTTTGTTGCCCATGTATTTTAATAATTACCGGTTTGTTGCCCGTGTATTGCAATAATTGCCTGTTTGTTGCCCATGTATTTTAATAATTACCAGTTTGTTGCCCATGTATTGCGATAATTGCCTGTTTGTTGCCCATGTATTGTTATAATTGCCAGTTTGTTGCCCATGTATTTTAATAATTACCAGTTTGTTGCCCATGTATTGCGATAATTGCCTGTTTGTTGCCCATGTATTGTTATAATTGCCAGTTTGTTGCCCATGTATTTTAATAATTACCAGTTTGTTGCCCGTGTATTTTAATAATTACCAGTTTGTTGCCCATGTATTGCAATAATTACCAGTTTGTTGCCCATGTATTTTAATAATTACCAGTTTGTTGCCCATGTATTGCAATAATTACCAGTTTGTTGCCCGTGTATTTTAATAATTACCGGTTTGTTGCCCGTGTATTGCAATAATTGCCTGTTTGTTGCCCATGTATTTTAATAATTACCAGTTTGTTGCCCATGTATTGCGATAATTGCTTTTTTGTTGCCCATGTATTGTTATAATTGCCAATTTGTTGCCCATGTATTTTAATAATTACCAGTTTGTTGCCCGTGTATTTTAATAATTACCAGTTTGTTGCCCATGTATTTTAATAATTACCAGTTTGTTGCCCATGTATTTTAATAATTACCAGTTTGTTGCCCATGTATTGCAATAATTACCAGTTTGTTGCCTGTGTATTGCGATAATTGCCTGTTTGTTGCCCATGTATTTTAATAATTACCGGTTTGTTGCCCGTGTATTGCGATAATTGCCTGTTTGTTGCCCATGTATTTTAATAATTAATTACCAGTTTGTTGCCCATGTATTGCAATAATTACCAGTTTGTTGCCCATGTATTTTAATAATTACCGGTTTGTTGCCCATGTATTGCGATAATTGCCTGTTTGTTGCCCATGTATTTTAATAATTACCAGTTTGTTGCCCATGTATTGCAATAATTGCCTGTTTGATGCCCATGTATTTTAATAATTACCAGTTTGTTGCCCATGTATTGCGATAATTGCCTGTTTGTTGCCCATGTATTGTTATAATTGCCAGTTTGTTGCCCATGTATTTTAATAATTACCAGTTTGTTGCCCGTGTATTTTAATAATTACCAGTTTGTTGCCCATGTATTGTGATAATTACCAGTTTGTTGCCCATGTATTTTAATAATTACCAGTTTGTTGCCCATGTATTGCAATAATTACCAGTTTGTTGCCCATGTATTTTAATAATTACCGGTTTGTTGCCCGTGTATTGCAATAATTGCCTGTTTGTTGCCCATGTATTTTAATAATTACCAGTTTGTTGCCCATGTATTGCGATAATTGCCTGCTTGTTGCCCATGTATTGTTATAATTGCCAGTTTGTTGCCCATGTATTTTAATAATTACCAGTTTGTTGCCGTGTATTTTAATAATTACCAGTTTGTTGCCCATGTATTGCAATAATTACCAGTTTGTTGCCCATGTATTTTAATAATTACCAGTTTGTTGCCCATGTATTGCAATAATTACCAGTTTGTTGCCCATGTATTTTAATAATTACCGGTTTGTTGCCCGTGTATTGCGATAATTGCCTGTTTGTTGCCCATGTATTTTAATAATTAATTACCAGTTTGATGCCCATGTATTGCAATAATTACCAGTTTGTTGCCCATGTATTTTAATAATTACCGGTTTGTTGCCCATGTATTGCGATAATTGCCTGTTTGTTGCCCATGTATTTTAATAATTACCAGTTTGTTGCCCATGTATTGCAATAATTGCCTGTTTGATACCCATGTATTTTAATAATTACCAGTTTGTTGCCCGTGTATTGCAATAATTGCAGGTTTGTTGCCCATGTATTTTAATAATTACCAGTTTGTTGCCCATGTATTGCAATAATTGCCTGTTTGTTGCCCATGTATTTGAATAATTACCAGTTTGTTGCCCATGTATTGCAATAATTACCAGTTTGTTGCCCATGTATTGCAATAATTGCCTGTTTGTTGGCCATGTATTTTAATAATTACCAGTTTTTGGTTACTTTTGGTAATATAGTGTATGTGATCCTGCCTTATATGTCAGGAGCAGGGGAATTCATTTTTTTTTTTTTTTTGGTGGGTCATAGGAGACAAGAAATATCCAACTAAATCTTAAAATGTTTTTTTTTTTTTTTTTACTATTTTGGGCCAGTGTTCCAAAAAAAAGCAGTGGATATCAATTATTATTTATCAATAAATAAACGTCTGATTGATCCTGAAAAAACCAAGGTATAATTCTCTCTGATAAATGAAGTAGCTGCAGAGCCGTCCAGATTTATAACATGTGCCTGTGCTGCGCTCAGCCATTGGTGCACAATATATACAGATCCCTTTGTGATGTCAGCAATCAATATTCCAATATCGTAATATAAACAGCATTGATGGAAAGGTCCAGTACTGAGATATACCAACAATATTCTACACTTACCAAGCAAAAAGTCCCCTGCTTGTTTATTTTACTTCATAGAGTTTCAACATTTTTATCAGTGCATTGGCCAATGCCAATCCATTAGTCAGTGCACCAGAGGAGCTTACACTCTAATGTCCCACCACAGCCACATGCTATTATAATTATACATTTATATAGCTATAGCATACAGTGCCTTGAAAAAGTATTCATACCCCTTGACGTTTTCCACATTTTGCCATGTTACAACCAAAAACGTGAATGTGTTTTATTGGGATTTTATGTGATTAAACCGACAAAGTGTCACATGATTTTGAAATGGAAGGAAAATGATAGAAATAAATATGTGAAAAGGGTGGGGGGGGGCATTTGTATGGCGCCCCCCCGGAGTCAATACTTTGTAGCTCCCCTTTTCTCTGCAATTACAGCTGAAAGTCTTTTTGGGGATGTCTCTACCAGCTTTGCACATCTAGAGAGGGATATTTCTGCAGATTCTTCTTTGTAAAATATCTCAAGTTCTGTCAGATTGGATGGAGAGCGTCTGTGAACAGCAATTTTCAAGTCTTGCCACAGATTCTCAATGTGATTTAGGTCTGGACTGTGACTGGACCATTCTAAAGCCTCATACACACGATCGGACTTTGTACAAACTTTCCTGTGGACTTTTGTACAAAGGGCGTAGTCCACAAGTTTGTATTGCATACACACGGCAGGACTTTTTAGGCAACAAACACGAACGTAGTGACGTTTCAATGTACTGATGACACTTCAAAAGAGGACGTTCAATGACTCCAGCGCCACCTTTGGTCAACTTCTGTATTGTAGTCTGATCTTTTGCATTGGTTCTGAGCATGCGTGTTTGTACCTTGTACAAAAGTCCGATGCTTTTGCGTACACACGATCGGACTTTGCTCCATCGGACTTATGTTGTCAAAAAGTTTGTCCGTTCGCACAGCCAACAAAAGTCCGATGAAAACAGAAAAAGTTTGTCCGATGGAGCGTACACACGGTCGGATGTTGCTCCAAGACAGCTAATTTGCATGTTTGTTGTCAAAAAGTCCGACCGTGTGTACGGGCCTTAAGATTGTCCTGTATTTGGCTCCATCCATCTTCCCATCAACTCTGACCAGCTTCCCTGTCCCTGCTGAAGAAAAGCATCCCCACCACATGATGCTGCCACCGCCATGTCTCACAGTAGGGATGGTGTGTTCAGGGGGATGTGCAGTGTTAAGCCTCATACACACGATAGGACTTTGTACAAACTTTCCCTTGGATTTTTGTACAAAGGGCGTCGGCCCTGAACTTGTATTGCATACACACAGCAGGACTTTTTCAGCCAACTTTCACCAAATCATGTGGTTTTTCTGCTCTTTACCGCCACCTTTGGTCAACTTCTGTATTGTTGACTGATCTTTTGCATTGGTTCTGAGCATGCCTGTTTGTACTTTGTACAAAAGTCCTATGGTTTTCTGTACACACGATCAGACTTTGCTCCATCGGACTTTTGTTGCCAGAAAGTTTGTCCGTTCGCACAGCCAACAAAAGTCAGATGAAAACCAAAAAAGTTTGTCCGATGGAGCGTACACACGGTCGGATGTTGCTCCAAAACAGCTAATTTGCATGTTTGTTGTCAAAAAGTCTGATTGTGTGTATGGGCCTTTAGTTTTCCCCACACATAGCATTTTGCTTTTAGGCCAAAAAGTTCAATGTTGGTCTCATCTGACCATAGCCCCTTCTTCCACATGTTTGCTGTGTCCTCCACATGGCTTCTCACAAACTACAAACAGGACTTCTTATGACTTTCTTTCTCCAATGTCTTTCTTCTTGTCACTCTTCCATAAAGGGCAGATTTGTGGAGAGACGACTAATAGTTGTCCTGTGGACAGATTCTCCCCCCTGAGCTGTGGATCTCTGCAGCTCCTCCAGAGTCACCATGGACCTCTTGGCTCTTCTTCTCTGATGAATGTTCTCCTTGCCCGGCCCGGTCAGTTTAGGTGGACGGCCATGTCTTGGTAGGTTTGCGGTTGTGCTATACTCTTTCCATTTTCCGATGATGGATTGAACAGAGCTCCGTGAGATGATCAAAGCTTAGGAGATTTTTTTTTATAACCTAACCCTGCTTTATACTTCTCCACAACTTTATCCCTGACCTGTCTGGTGTGTTCCTTGGCCTTTATGATGCTGTTTGTTCACTAAGGTTCTCCAACAAACCTCTGAGGGCTTCACAGAACAGCTGCATTTATACTGAGATTAAATGACACACAGGTGGACCTTTATTTACTAATTAGGTGACTTCTGAAGGCAATTGTTTCTGCTAGATTTTAGTTGGGGGTATCGGAGTAAAGGGGCTGAATACAAATGCCCCCCCCCCCACACTTTTCACATATTTATTTGTAAAAAAAAAAAAAAATTTAAACTATTTATTTTACTTCCACTTCACAATTATGTGCCACTTTGTGTTGGTCTATCACATAAAATCCCAATAAAATACATTTACATTTGTGGTTGTACCATGACAAAATGTGGAAAATTTCAAGGGGTATGAATACTTTTTCAAGGCGCTGTATGCCACAGTGCCGTACAGAGAACATTGTATCAATAGACCCCCATGGTGCGAATCCGGCCCTAAAGTATAAATAAAACCTAACAATAAACTTCACTTATGTGTGCCATTTTGGTCTGCTTAAATGCAGTATATAATTGAAAACATTGCATTGTATCTGTTCAATAATGCCTCATACACACGATCGGACAATCCGCCGGACTTTGCAGGGGAGGTCCGCCGGACTTTCCGAACGAGCGGACTTGCACACACACGACCACACATGAATGGACTTCTCAGTGGACTAGGTCTGGCAGACAATCCGTCGGACTTTTGGTGGAGGTCCGCCGGAATTCCCAAATGATCGGACTTGCCCAACCATGGAGTAAAGTCCGTTCATTTTGAACGTGACTTCAGGTACGATGGGACTAGAGAAGGAAGTCAATGTCGCCGCCTCCATCAGCGAGATTGACACCTTGCGAGCCCCGTCGCCTGGTATGGGTTTTAAAGTGGTTGTAAAGCCTTACAACATACTTTGACCTACAGGTAAGCCTAGATTAAGGCTTAGCTGTAGGTCCAAGAAATATCTCCTAAACCTACACGGTTTAGGAGATATTTGCCGAAAGACAGGCACCGCTGTCAACGGCGATATGCCGCGAGTGGCGGCTCCCGTGCGCATGCGCGGGAGTAACGTCATCGCGGCTTCGCCAAATGGGAGCGGCGGAGCAGCGAGACCCACCGAGAAGATGGATGCGCCGGACTACAGGGGACAGCGGTGACTTCACTGGCTCCTGTGTTAGGTAAGTGACACATAATGGACTACTATGCGATGCGATGCGATGCGATGCATAGTAGTCCATTATGCTTTACCTTTGCAGGGAATGAAAGAGGAAGTAAACCCATCAGGGTTTACTTCCTCTTTAAGGGTAACCCTTAAACCGTACCAGGCCGCATGCCCTCAACATGGGGGGTGGGCGTTCTTCTTTTTCTTCTTCGACTGTGACGTCATAATGGGCAGAGTCACCATGTGACATCACCTGGTGACCCCACCCCTTATGCCTATATAAGTTTTTGGCCAGGGTTGTCGGGAAGAGGCCCTTGTCCTCATCAACATGGGAACAAGGTGCTTTTGGGTGGGGGGGGCGCCCTGTTCCCCAAAGCACTCCCCCATGTTGAGGGCACGCAGCCTGGTATGGTTAAGGAGGGGGGGCGCTCGCTCATCCTCCCCCCTTTCCTGACCGGCTGGGCTGCGTCCTCAGATAAGGGTCTGGTATGTGACGTCATAATGGGCAGGGTCACTATGTGACATCACCCGGTGACCCTGCCCCTTATGCCTATATAAGTTGTCGGCCAGGGTTGTCGGGAAAAGGCCCTTGTCCTCATCAACATGGGGACTAGGTGCTTTGGGGTAGGGGGGCCCGCAGGTCTCCCACCTGTTCCCCAAAGCACCCCCCCATGTTGAGGGCACGCGGCCTGGTATGGTTCAGGGGGGGGGGGGGGCGCTCGCTCATCCTCACCCCCTTTCCTGACCGGCCGGGCTGCGTGCACAGATAAGGGTCTGGTATGGACTTTAGGGGGACCCCCAAGCCATTTTTCGGTGTAGGGGTTACCCTTGAAACCCATACCAGTCGATGGGGCTCACAAGGTGTCATGGAGGCGGCGAGATTGACTTCCTTCTCTAGTACCCATCGTACCGGAAGTCACGTTCAAAATGAACACATGGACACACAGGCGAGGGCATTGTCCTCTCCAAAGCCGACTCCGGCGGACAATTTTGAGTCAAGTCTTCTTTCAAAGTCACACACGATCGAATTTTCCGGCGGACTCTGGTCCGCTGGACTAAGTCCGCCGGATAGTCCGACCGATCGTGTGTACGCAGCATCAGTGTAAAAAAAAAAAAAAAAAAAAACAGTTGATCCTCCATTAAGAGCTGGATACATTGCTTCCAGTTTTCTTTGTGGACTACAGAACACCTCCCCCTCTATGTTATGGATACGGGGTGGGGGTTGGGTTGTGACAGATATAGTGCAGTGACCTAAAGAGAAGAAGTATGTTACTGGCAGGATCACCAAGGGAAAATAAAGGAACAAGCCCCGAGAAGGAAATCTAATGCAGCCACCACATCTAAAGACAGGGAAGCTACAATGTATCGTGTTTTTTGTTCTTGTTTTTACACTTTGGATACATTTGACTATCATTTGCATAATCTCCTGTCCTGGCGGTGGATATAATGCAGTTTGATGATACAAGACAGATATCAGTCCCGGGAGGGGGGGGGGGGGGGGGGGGCATAACGTAACATGTACATGATTACACAAAGGTTGTATTATGAGCGCCGGGTGCGGGCAGTCTGTGGTTTCTCCCTGATAATATGTATTATTCTATTCACAGAACAAAGAGAAGAAGAAGTAAAATATTCTCTTTCCTTTCTGTTCGAATTTTCAGATGTCGCCGTGCTCTGTGCAACAGCTCTTCCTTTTTTTTTTTTTATAAAAGGGCCGGTTCACACTGCTGCATTTGCGAATTTTGCGCGAATTTGATCCAATTGCGTTGCGAATTTTCGTTTTGAGAATTCTTTATGTTTTCTGGCGATGCTACCGCGATTCTTACGGCAAATATTGCAAATTGGTTGTCAAATTGGGAGGGGATCGCGGTTTTATGTCTGGCCAGCCATATCAAAAAAAAAAAAAAAAAAACGGAATATCGCAGTGATGTGAATGTACAATTGCGTTTTTATTGCGAGTTCAATTGCAGAGCTGAATTCGCATCGCACGCGGATCAAACCCACACAGGACCCCCTTTTTTGTACGCAGCTTAGATTCGCACCGCATTGATGTGAACAGCACCAATGGAAAACGATGCGATTGAAATGTTTTGCGAATTTGGAGCGACCGCGACGGCTCAAATTCGCAATAGAATTCACAGCAGTGTGAACCGGCCCTTCATGAGTTTTAACCACTTCAGCCCCCGGGAAAGATTTGGCTGCTCAATGACCAGAGCATTTTTTTTGCGATTCGGCACTGCGTAGTTTAACTGACAATTGCGCGGTCGTGCGACGTGGTTCTTGAACAAAATTGACGTCCTTTTTTCCCCCCACAAATAGAGGTTTCTTTTGGTGGTATTTGATCACCTCTGCAGTTTTTATTTTTTACGCTAAAAACAAAAAAAGAGCGACAGTTTCGAAAAAAATAAATAAAATGTTGTACTTTTCACTATAATAAATATCCCCAATTGTTTTTTAAAAAAATATGTTTTTTCTCAGTTTAGGCCGATATGTATTCTTCTACATATTTTTGGTTTAAAAAAATAAATAAAAAATTGCAATAAGCGTATATCGATTGGTTTTGTGCAGATCGCCGCCATTACTAGTAAAAAAAAAATAATAATAATAAAAATGCCATAAATAGATCTCCTTTTTTGTAGATATCATCTACAAAAAAGGAGATATATTTGTGGCATTTTTATTATTATTTTTTTTACTAGTAATTGTGGCGATCTGCGATTTTTATCGTGACTGCGACATTATGGCGGACACATCGGACACTTTTGACACATTTTTGGGACGATTGACAATTATACAGCGATCAGTGCTATAAAAATGCACGGATTACTGTATGTCACTGGTAGGGAAGGGGTTAACACTAGGGGGTGATCAAGGGGTTAACTGTGTTCCCTGAGTGTGTTCTAGCTGTAGGGGGAGGGGACTGACTATAGGAGATGACAGATCGCTGTTCCTAGCTATTAGGAACTCACGATCTGCATCCCCTCTCAGAATAGAACAGGGATTTGTGTTTTATACTCACACATGTCCCTGTTCTGCCTCTCGTGCCCGCAATCGCTGGTGGCCGGTGGTCATCGCGACCACCGGTCCCAAGAATTGGCAACCCCGCAGTGCAGCGGATTCATGTGCATGCGCCTGCTATCCCGTTTAAAGGAGCCGACGTACAGCTACGACGGTTCGCGGGGGGCCTGGGGGCACTGTGGGAGGTTGAGAGGCACTGCAGGCTACTATTTTGGGAATATTTATTATAGCAAAAAGTAAAAAATATTGCTTTTTTTCCAAAATTGTCGCTCTTTTTTTGTTCATAGCGCAAAAAATAAAAACCGCAGGGGGTGATCAAATACTACCAAAAGAAAGCTCTATTTGTGGGAAAAAAAGGACGTCAATTTTGTTTGGGTATAACGTCGCACGACCGTGCAATTGCCAGCTAAAGCAACGCAGTGCCGAATCGCAAAAAAAGCTATGGTCAGGAAGGGGTCAAATCCTTCCGGGGCTAATGTGGTTAACTTTTAGACATGTGCAGAGTAAAATATTTCGTTTCGGAATTTCGTTTTCGTTAACTTAATTTATTTAGTTACTCCCGAAATTCGTTTTTATATATTTCGTTTTTCGTTAAAAAATTGCATTCGTCCGAAAATCCACATGAATTACGGTCGAATCTGTCTTGGAAGGCTTATGGTGTCTGTCGAATGTATAAAGAAGATTCGACGGAGCTAACTATATAGCATACTTTAGAACCCTATTAAAGTCTATGGGACTCCAACGTTCAAAATCTAAAGTGCTAATTTTAAAGGCTAATTTGCAAGTTACTGTCCTAAAAAGTGTTTGGGGACCCGGGTCCTGCCCCAGGGGACATGGATCCTCCATCCTTCTTCTGTCTCCTCCACGGAGACACTGCAGGCATTCCGGCGGCTGACGTTTCTTATATACGGAGGGCGGGGCCACCCGTCACCTGACCCCGCCCCCTCTGACGCAAGGGGAAACCTGGGGTTCCCCGTGACGTATGGGTGACCCCGCCCCCCTCTGATGTAACGGAAACCTGCCTGTGTTACATCAGAGGGGTGCGGGTCACCCCTACGTCACAGGGAACCCCGGGTTTCCCCTTGCGTCAGAGGGGGGCGGGGTCAGGTGACGGGTGGCCCCGCCCTCCGTATATAAGAAACGTCAGCCGCCGGAATGCCTGCAGTGTCTCCGTGGAGGAGACAGAAGAAGGATGGATCGCTGCGCTGGATGAGATGAGACATCGCTGGAGAGATGACCGTCCGTCGCTGGATAGCAAGAGTGGATTACCGCCGCTGGAATCTTTTTTTTATTTTTTTATTTTTAATAAAGGAATTTTTCAAAAGTGTGTTTGTTTTATTTAACCATTCCAGATTCTGATAAGCCCCCGGCCCGCAGACCTCCACAACCAACGGCCAGGGTTGTGGGGATGAGGCCCTTGTCCTCATCAACATGGGGACAAGGTGCTTTGAGGGGTCACGGACCCCCAAAGCATCCTCCCAATGTTGAGGGCATGTGGCCTGGTACGGTTCAGGAGGGAGGGGGGGCCGCTCTCTCGTCCCCCCCTCTTTTCCTGCGGCCTGCCAGGTTGCGTGCTCGGATAAAGGGTCTGGTTATGGATATTTAGGGGGAACCCCACGTCAAATTTTTTCTTAAATTTGAGGCAGGGTTCCCCTTAATATCCATACCAGACCTGAAGGGCCTGGTAATTGAATTTGGGGGACCCCCACGCTTTTTTTTTTTTTTTTTTATCAATGACTTTCAATGAGTGTTCTCTGTATTACGGAGCCGACAATTCATAATAGCTGCGAGTGATTTTAAAGGACTTTTTTTCCTGCATAAATGACACTTTGTGCTGGGACAATTCTAAGCACGGGAAACATGCGCCCCTTCACAGGCATACTATAGATACCCCCCCCCCCCCCTACGAAATTTAAAGGAATATTACACTTTTATTGTTTCACTTTAATCATTATTAAAATCACTGCTCCTGAAAAAACGGCCGTTTTTAAAACTTTTTTTTGCATTGATACATGTCCCCTGGGGCAGGACCCGGGTCCCCAAACACTTTTTAGGACAGTAACTTGCAGAATCTTTTCTCTCTGTCAAATCTTTTTTCTCTGTCGAATATTTTCTCTATATAATCTTGGACTAATAGAGGTAAGGTGTTAGGCACATTCGACCACAGGTTCTATAGACACAGATTGTTGTCAGAGTCATGTCGAATCTCCTATTCTATATCGAACTGTTGTAACAATGAAAACGAAAATAAAGCATTTATTTATGTCGGATCTTTTGTTTTTCGGATTTTGTGCTTTCGTTATCGTTTGTCAAAACGAAAACGAAAATAGCTGAAATTCGGACGAAAATGCATTCGGACGAAAACGAATGCACATGTCTATTAACTTTAAGAGAGCAAGTTTTCCAAGGATGAGGCCCTAAAACAATCGGATTGTTGGCCAACAGAGCGTCAGACTTTTGTCTGAAGGGCGTGTGCCAGGAACTTGTCTTGCATACTAACGGCACACAATTGTCGGCCAGCAAACAACGAACGTATTGACGTACTACGTGGAATTTCAGCTCTTGACCGCCACCCTTAGGGCACCTTCTGCCAATGTCATGTTTGTTGAACATTGATTCCGAGCATGCGTGTTTGTACTTTAGACTTTTGTGTGACGGACGTGTGAACAGACGATACGGAAATCTGACAACAGACCGTTGTCTGCCAAAAATGTACTAGCCTGCCATCCAACATTTGTTGGCCGAAAGTTGGACAATTGTCTGAAGGAGTGCACTAATACACACGTAATCGTAATTTTGGTCGGAAAAAGCTCTGATGTTTTTCCCCGAGGGAATTCCGACGGGATTTCGATCAAGCTGTCTTGCATACACACGGTCACACCAAATTCCGACCACCAAGAACGCAGAGACGTACAACACGTACGACGGGACTAGAAAAAGGAAGTTCAATAGCCAGTAGCCAATGGCTTCCGTCTCGTAGTTGAATCTGAGCACGCGTGAGTTTTTGCGCATCGGAACGAACGCATTTTCGGACAGGAACTTTTTCCGACCGAAAAATTGAGAACCTCAAGAAATCTAAAGAGAACCAAGAAAAAAAAAAAAAAGATAAAAAAAGGAAAAAAAAATAAAAAATTGAGAACCTGCTCTCAATTATTCGCTGGCCAAAATTCGGCCAGCAAAAGTCACATGGAGCGTACACACGGTCGCATTTTCCGACCAAAAGCGCTTATCGGTCTTTTGCTGGCCGAATTTCCGATCGTGGGTACGCGGCATTACGGTCGGATTTTAGGCAAACGGTCTGTCATCACACAACCCCCTGCCGAAAAATCCGATGGTGTGTACGAGGCTTTAGACTGGGAGGGGAATATTGGCATCAATGAACACAGAACAGAAATGGGAATTCTTCCAGAAGACTGTATGTGAACTCACTGCAAAGTATATTCCCACGGGCAATACGTGTAAAAGACTGAAAATAAAAACCTATGCGGCTCACGGCCAAAGTAAAAAAAAAAAAAAAAAAAGCTATAAATAATAAGAAAAAAACTTTTAAAAAATATGAAAATGAAAGAATACTTTGATTGTTTAAATGCTACAAAGAAACAGGATATGTAAAAAAAAGTAAATCAAGACCGCAACAATTCAAAACGAACGACAGATTGCAAAAGATAACAGCACAAAACCCAGAAAAATTCTTCAAAATGAATAGTAAAAAAAGGTCAGGTCTGAGCATGTAGGCCCTTTACAAAGGAATCTGGGGTGGGGGGCAAAGAGAAGGCAAATTTATTAACCACTTGACGAGCAGCCGCCGCAGTTGTACTGCGGCAGAATGGCGCGGCTGGGAGAAACTACGTTATGTAACGCCGCTTCACCCTGTGGCCACTAGGGGGCGCGCCCCCCCCCGGCACACCCCCCGAGCCGATGCGAGTGCCCGGCGGGCGGCGGTCACGATCACTGCCAGGTAGACATGTGCGATTAGTTTCGTACGAATCGGAAATACAAATTTTTATGCATACGAATTTTGTATGTAGCTGCTGGTTAGATTTTGGCTTACCGTTACCTTCTGTTCTCCTCGTCTAGGGATGTCCCGTGGTAGATGGCCCAGTAACTTGAGAGACCGACAACAGATCCACTTGAATTCTAAGGATATCGGGGCAGTTGCTGAGGCTGCTTCCGTGATATCCACACTAGGGTTGCCACCTGTCCAGGATTCACCCGGACAGTTCAGGTTTGCAATCATGCGTCCGGGTTTCAGACCACCTGAAACCTGGATACATTATTTAGACTGGACTATGGCTTCCCAGCAGGGCTGCCTGCTGCAGTTGTCTAAGCTGAGAGTGTCTGTTACACTCTCTTTCACACTGCCCAAAGCCAACACTAACAACCCCCCCCAAACACACACACAGACAGGAGACAAGAGAGGGCTCGATCTGCTCCTCTTCCCTCCCACCCTTACCCCTCTGTGTCTGCCCACACTCCAATCGCCAGGGATGTGCCTTAGAATAGGAAAGTAAGTTGGGGCCGGAAATGTGAAATCCAGCAGTCTCAGCTACATCTGGATGAGAGGTGCTGACTGCCAAGGGGTGAGTGAGCTCACCATCCATCCCTGTCTGTGACTAAACTCTCCCCCTTCTCTCTCCTGCCTCTGAGTACACTAAGGTAAATCAGGATTCTCAGAGCACCCCTTACATCAGAGTTCCCCTTTACACTAGAGGCCACAGTGTTTCCCCTTACATCAGAGTTCCCCTTTACGCTAGAGGCCACAGTGTTTCCCCTTACATCAGAGTCTTCTCTGTACATCAGAGTACTCAGTATCCCCCTTAAATATGGGTTCCAAGAGCATCCCTTAGGTCAGAGTCCCCAGAGTTCTCCCTTACATCAGAGTCTGCAGAGTCCCCCCTTACAGTTAAAGGGAACTCAGCAAGTTCAGATGTAAAGGGGGACTTTTGTTCTTAACCACTTGCCGCCCGCCCTATTACAAATTGACGGTGGCAAAGTGGTTTCATAATCCTGACCGGACGTCATATGACTTTACCACGTGATCAGCCGTGTCCAATCAGGGCTGATCACAGTGTAAATGGGAAGAGCCGGTGATCGGCTTTTCCTCACTCGCGTCTGTCAGACGCGAGTAGAGGAGAGCCGATCGGCTGCTCCTCTGACAGGGGGGGGTCTGTGCTGATCGATTATCAGCACAGCCCCCCCGAGGATGCCCACACTGGACCACCAGGGACACCACCAGACCACCAGGGAAAAGGTAATCCTCCCTAGACCACCAGGGATGCCAGTCAGCACAATGGATGCCAATCAGTGCCCATAATGGATGCCAATCAGTGCCCACAATGGGCATCACTGATTGGCATGCATTATTGTTTGGCACTGATTGGCATCCATTAGTACAGTATAACACCAATGCCGCCTATGAGTGCCCACCTGTGCCGCCTATGAGTGCCTACCTGTGCCGCCTATGAGTGCCCACCTGTGCCGCCTATGAGTGCCCACCCATGCCCATCTGTGCCGCCTATCCATGCCCATCTGTGCCGCCTATCCATGCCCATCTGTGCTGCCTATCCATGCCCATCTTTGCCGCCCATCCATGCCAATCCGTGCCAGCTATCAGTGCCAATTTGTGCCACCTATCAGTGTCCATCCGTGTCGCCCATCCGTGTCGCCCATCCGTGTCGCCCATCCGTGTCGCCTATCAGTGCCACCTATCAGTGCCGCCTATCAGTGTCCATCAATGCCACCTCATCAGTGCCACTTCATTGGTGCCCATCAGTGCCGCCTTATCAGTGCCCATCAGTGTAGCCCCATCAGTGCCCATCAATGAAGGAGAAAACGTACTTATTTACAAAGTTTTAAAACTGAAAGAAAATTTTCGGTATTTTTTTATTTGTAGCGCAAAAAATAAAAACCGTAGAGGTGATCAAATACCACCAAAAGAAAGCTCTATTTGTGGGAAAAAAATGATAAAAATTTCATTTGGGTACAGTGTAGCATGACCGCGCAATTGTCATTCAAAGTGCGACAGAGCTGAAAGCTCAAAATTGGTCTGGGCAGTAAGATGTTTAAGTGCCCCCCGGTATTGAAGTGGTTAACTTCATATGATTAGAAATGTTATTTAATAGCAAAATATATGTATAGTTTATACTATAAAAAAAAAAATGCCGCTAAAGTGTTCGGGTTTGACTTGAAGAAAAGGTGGCAACCCTAATCCATCGGTTTCCCACAGTCTATTTTCCATCCCTTTCCACCTATATAATCGCTCTTTAGGTGTGTATAAGTTAATGTCTCATCTCACTTTAACTCTTATATCATATATATCTGTTTAAATTTGAAGAGTCTTTTACAATCCCCCCGCATCTGCCGTGGGAGGAAACCGATGGCTCCTGTGATCTACTGCTTCCTCCTCTGTGGGTGAGCTGATCCCCTCGCTATTTAAATTATTGTAAATCTTCTGTTATGTCATTATATGATTCGCTGCTATTTGATTATTTGAAAATATTTTTATTTATTCTGTAGACTATCCTCCTGAAAAAGCGCTTTGCCGCGAAACCGGTAGAGGAAACTTTTCTATACCCCTCTTTAATAGAAACCTTACGGGGCTACCCGTCGGTAGTTTATTAAATTGTGGTGTATATGATTTTAGCAATATGGAAGTTTTGATGGATTTAATTTTTTTTGCCTTTATTGAATTATTTGTAATTTTTTATAGCCAATTCTTCTATGAATTATTTATTTAGTACCACAATAGTCCCCTCAACAAACATTTTTGGGTGTGGATATCACGGAAGCAGCCTCAGCAACTGCCCCGATATCCTTAGAATTCCCAATTCTTGATAATTATCAATTGGGATGATGGTACTGTTATATGTATTACGTTTTATTTTGTATTTGAGGCTATACTCAGTCTATGGCTAGATCCACTTGAGTGGATTTTATTTTCAAAACGTAGACAATGAAGAGTCTCTTAAATTGGGATCAGAGGGTTGGAAAGGAAGTTCAGGTACTTTAGTGTCAAAGTCAAAATGTTGAAGAACTTTCTTACTTTGATTGCATCCAGAGAATAGCCATTCGCAACTGGATGATCACTCAAGTTGGACAGTCCCTCTCTCACAAGGCCTAGCAGCCAACATGGTGCTTACTCAGGAACAAGTCTCTGCCACCGACGTTGTTGTAGAACGTACACGATAAAGTCTCTGCCACCGACGTTGTTGTAGAACATACAAGAATAAGTCTCTGCCACAGACGTTGTTGTAGAACATACAAGAATAAGTCTCTGCCACAGACGTTGTTGTAGAACATACAAGATAAAGTCTCTGCCACCGACGTTGTTGTAGAACGTACAAGAATAAGTCTCTGCCACAGACATTGTTGTAGAACGTACAAGATAAAGTCTCTGCCACCGACGTTGTTGTAGAATGTACAAGATAATGTCTCTGCCACCGACGTTGTTGTAGAACGTACAAGAATAAGTCTCTGCCACCGACGTTGTTGTAGAACGTACAAGATAAAGTCTCTGCCACAGACGTTGTTGTAGAACGTACAAGAATAAGTCTCTGCCACAGACGTTGTTGTAGAACGTACAAGATAATGTCTCTGCCACCGACGTTGTTGTATAACGTACAAGAATACATCTCTGCCACCGACGTTGTTGTAGAACATACAAGAATACGTCTCTGCCACCGACGTTGTTGTAGAACATACAAGAATAAGTCTCTGCCACCGACGTTGTTGTAGAACGTACAAGAATAAGTCTCTGCCGCCGACGTTGTTGTAGAACGTACAAGATAATGTCTCTGCCACCGACGTTGTTGTAGAACGTACAAGATAAAGTCTCTGCCACAGACGTTGTTGTAGAACGTACAAGATAATGTCTCTGCCACCGACGTTGTTGTAGAACGTACAAGATAAAGTCTCTGCCACAGACGTTGTTGTAGAACGTACAAGATAACGTCTCTGCCACCGACGTTGTTGTAGAACGTACAAGATAAAGTCTCTGCCACAGACGTTGTTGTAGAACGTACAAGATAAAGTCTCTGCCACAGACGTTGTTGTAGAACGTACAAGATAAAGTCTCTGCCACAGACGTTGTTGTAGAACGTACAAGAATAAGTCTCTGCCACCGACGTTGTTGTAGAACGTACAAGATAATGTCTCTGCCACCGACGTTGTTGTAGAACGTACAAGATAATGTCTCTGCCACCGACGTTGTTGTAGAACGTACAAGATAATGTCTCTGCCACCGACGTTGTTGTAGAACGTACAAGATAATGTCTCTGCCACCGACGTTGTTGTAGAACGTACAAGATAATGTCTCTGCCACCGACGTTGTTGTAGAACGTACAAGATAAAGTCTCTGCCACCGACGTTGTTGTAGAACGTACAAGAATAAGTCTCTGCCACCGACGTTGTTGTAGAACGTACAAGATAAAGTCTCTGCCACAGACGTTGTTGTAGAACGTACAAGATAATGTCTCTGCCACCGACGTTGTTGTAGAACGTACAAGATAATGTCTCTGCCACAGACGTTGTTGTAGAACACGTAGGGAAACTAAGCTTGAAGAACACTCGTAGGATACCTGGATCTTTCAGCCAGCTTGGTGATATCCACAAGACCGGATTCTCTTGGGTACCTCAGCCCTTCCAGGCTCTTACTAAGAAACCAACCCATATGTGGTCTTCTTCTGAAGAGTCCTCCCCTGGAATGCTTGAAGTCACTGGGTCTCTCCCAAACTGGAGACGGCACCCAACCACCTCAGAATCCTTCTTTAGTTCCCCTGCCTTGGGCTAGCCAGCCCCGAGACATTAAAATCGGCTGGATCCGCACCCCAGGCCATAGCCTTCCTGGGGGCTGGTCAGGAGGATCAGGACCATGAAGTCAGTACATCATTCTAGACCGGAACCCCCAAACCACGTGACGTCCGCATCTTAAATACCCTCTCACAGAAAGCACAGCGAGAGAGCACCTCCCACTGGGCGGGCTCAGAGAGAGAGTAACTTAAGCACCTAACCAGACCATAGTTCCATGCCTGCCAGAAGAGACAGCGCCCCCTGTGGCCAGGCTGAACATCTCACAGTCCAGTTAGACTGATGCTGAAGTCGAAATTTAGACAATTGTACCCAAACCAAACTGCAGTTTAGGCATAACTTTAACTTTGAAAAACGCATACCGCGTGCTCTTCAGGAGGCGCCTCTACATGTACGAAATACGAAATTTCGTATACGAACTTAGGATCCAAATTCTGTTACAACAGAATTGGACAGAATGTTCGTTAACTACGATTATTCGTTACGATGAAGTTAAAAACCCCAGGAAGTCAGCACAGCACAGGGATGGCGGGAGCCCCTTATAATGATAAATTTATCATAACGAACATTCGTAATTGTTACGAAAAGTTTACGAATGTAAGGAAAATTCATATTTCGTACGAACACAAATTACAAAATACAAATTAATTTAAATACAAAACGGAACAAAACGAAACTAAACAAATTTATTGACGGCGCACATGTCTACCGCCGGGCTCCCATGATCGGCGCTGACACACGGAGAACCAGGGAAAAAAAAATGAAAAAAAAAAACTCTGAGGGGAGAAGAGACAGATCGTCTGTTCATACAGAGTATGAACAGCGATCTGTCATCTCCCCTGCACAACCTCCTCCCCCCCTTCAGTTAGAACACACACTAGGGAACACATTTAACCCCTTGATCATCCCCTAGTGTTAACTCCTTCACTGCCAGTGACATTTTTACAGGAATCAGTGCGTTTTTATAGCACTGATCGCTGTATTAATGCCAATGGTCCCAAAAATGTGTCAAAATTGTCCAATGTGTCCACTATAATTTCGCAGTTATGATAAAAATCCCAGATCGCCGCCATTAGTAGTAAAAAAATAAAAATAATAATAAAAATGCCATAAAACTATCCCCTATTTTGTAGATGCTATAAATTTTGCGCAAACCAATCAATATACGCTTATTGCAATTTTACAAAAATATGTTAGAAGAATACGTATCGGCCTAAACTGAGGAAAAAAAATATTTTTTTTATATTTTTTGGGGGGATATTTATTATAGCAAAAAGTAAAAAAAGAATGCATTTTTTTTTCAAAAATTGTCGCTCTTTTTTTGTTTATAGCGCAAAAAAAAACAAAAAAAAACGCAGAGGTGATCAAATACCACCAAAAAAAACCTCTATTTGTGGGGGGAAAAAAGGACGTCAATTTTGTTTGGGTGCCACGTCGCACGGCCGCACAATTGTCAGTTAAAGCGACGCAGTGCCGAATCGCAAAAGGTGCTCTGGCCCGGAAGGGGGTAAAATCTTCCGGGGCTGAAGTGGTTAAATACTTTCTTTAGTTCTGTGTATACAAAGGAGCATGGGGGGGGGGGGGGGGCTCATGTCCATAATGGGGGTGGTAGTGACACAGCCCCAACTGATCCACAATGGCTCAAAAGTGATCTGGTCCAGAAATATTTAGACAGAATAAAAGGTAGATAAAGCCCCTGGACCAGATGGCATCCGCCCACGGACATATGCGGGAAGTGCCCTATACTTTGGGACATCAGAATTTAGGCATTAGGCTGTGTGTTCTTCTGGGGGTTCTGGGGGGTGACGTTTCTGTGTGTGGGGGTGGGTTATGTGTGGGTGCCCCCATAGAGCAATGTGTCGGTAGTGTTTGGTTGTGGTGCAACAATTTGGACCGCATGATTGTCGGTTGGTTGAATGTGATGGTTTGTATGCATGGTACCAATGGCTGGTGGCCCACCATATACCGCCACATCAGTGTTCAGTGTTCTATGCTTGGATCTCACCATATGGTCACATCCATTGAGTGATGACTACCGCTATGTGTATTAATGATCTATATTATACAGATTATTTATGCTTTAATAGTCCAGATTTACATGTGAAACCCGTCTTTTTCCTGCCTGCGATCCGATGTCTGCCAGACTTGGTCGATGGATCTGACACTATTGACTATATATTGGGTATTGGCTCGGCTCCTTGATTTGCTGGTAGCTTCAATTTTTTCTATTGGCGAGCACAATATTTGTTATAACTCTTTTGTTATTTGCCAAATGTTTACCATGGAAAATGATTTAACAAACTTCAATACCGCCCACTTTCGCCCCTTCCTGCCCAGGACAGTTTTCAGCTTTCAGCGCTGTCGCACTTTGAATGACAATGGCGCGGTCGTGTAACACTGCACCCAAACCAAATTTTTATCATTTTCTTCCCACAAATAGAACTTTCCTTTGGTGGTATTTGATCATCTCTGGTGTTGTTATTTTATTTTTTTGCTAAAAAAACGAAAAAAACGTTTCTGTCATCAAATTTTGTTTTCTCCTTCACAGACGGGCGCTGATTAAGCAGCACTGATGGGCGCTGATGAGGCGGCACTGATGGGCGCTGATGAGGCGGAACTGATGGGCGCTGATGAGGCGTAACTGATGGGCACTGATGAGTTGGCACTGATATGTAGAATTGATGGGCACTGATAGGCAGCAGTGATATGCACGGCTGATGGGCAGCGATAGGCGGCACTTATATGCAGCACTGATAGGTGGCACTGATGGGCGGCACTGACAGGTGGCACTGATGGACACTTAATAGATGGCAGTGATAGGCAGCACTGATGATGAGGTACTGACAGGTGTTACTGCTGGGCACTGATTGACACTGTGGTGGGCTCTGGGAGACTTTGAGGGGCACTGACTGGCAGCTATTAGGCACTGATTGGCACATCTTATGGGGGCTGTGCTGATAATCAATGTGCTGATTATCAGCACAGACCCCCTCCCCCCCCCCTCTGACAGGGAGAGCTGCCGATCGGCAGCTCTCCCTGTCAGCACGAACAGAGGATTGCCGTTTACCTGCACTTCCTGGTTCACGCGGTGATCCTCTGTCAGAGGCTCCTTACCATGATCGGAGATGCGGCGTGGCAGACTGGCACGCCGCACTCACGATCGCCACGTGCCCGCAGACATGTTATTCTGCTTGACGTCATATCACGCCCAGTCAGGATAACAGAACCATTTCCCGGCCATCAATCTGCTATAGGCCGAGCGGGAAGTAGTTAAGCAACTGTAAATTTTATGTGATTGTAATGATGTTCTCTTTAAATTTAACTCCTACATCTAGACACATGTCTGAGTTTCCCTGAAGAAGCAGAGATACGTCTGCGAAACGCGTTGGATGACTCAAGATACTCAAGAATCCTTGAAGCCTTTGCTGGGAACAAGTATCATTACTGACAATATGATTCATGTTGTTCACACATTAAGATACTTTCTTTTATGGAAATGTTTTTATGTAT
Organism: Lithobates pipiens; assembly: GCF_037356315.1. Taxonomy (NCBI): domain Eukaryota; kingdom Metazoa; phylum Chordata; class Amphibia; order Anura; family Ranidae; genus Lithobates; species Lithobates pipiens. The sequence goes on along the minus strand of NW_027507758.1, from coordinate 12,270,655 downwards.
ATTTGATCAATAAATATGATATTTTAAATAAAAATACATTGTATCTGTGCTCTCCTCAGTGATAGCATCACATCCTTAAAAGTCCTGGTTCCATATGGGAAAGATAAACTCTTTCCAATTTTTCTCGTATCAATTCGATAGGATGTGATTTGCTGTCCCTAGAACTGTCTTCAAACTCTATTTTCAATGTTTTTATTACAAATTATGTGAGCAGACTGCAGTTCCTCTTTAATAATAAAATGCAATGCCAAGCTGCGGCTTCCAAAGCGAGCAAAGTCCTTTCTTGTAAAAGAAAGGTATGGACTCTAGAGAGATATATAATTCCCTGCCCCCTGTACAAATCATTAGTAGGACCTCATCTGGAATATGAAGTTTAGTTTTGGGCTCCAGTTCTCAAAAAGGATATCGGGGAACTGGAGAAAGTGCAGAGAAGGGCAACCAAACTGATTAGAGGAACTGAATTTATTTTCTCTTGAGAAGAGGAGATTAAGGGAGGATACGATCATCATGTATAAATACATACATGGTCCATATAGTGAACTTGGTGCCACCTTTCTTTCAGAACCAGAATGCACTTTTTCAGCAATCTGAGCTCCAGCAGTTCTTCTACTGGATCAGACTACACAGGCCAGCCAACCCCCTCCCCCACCTCCATAATGAGCCTTCCCTCCTCACCTCCATTAATAAGCCTTCCCTCCCCACCTCCATCAGTGAACCTTTCCTTTCCCACCTTCATCAATGAATTTTCCCTCCCCCACCTCCATCAATAAACCTTCCTTCTCCAGCTCCATCAATGAGCCCCCCCCTACATCAATCAATGAGCCTTCCGTCCCAACCTCCATCAATGAGCTTCACCCCACCTCCATCAATGAGCCTTCCCTCCCCACATCCATCATTGAGCCCCCCCCCCCCCCCCACCTCCATCAATGAGCCTCCCCCGCACCTTCATCAATGAGCCTTCCTTCCCCACCTTCATCAATGAGCCTTCTTTCCCCACCTCTATTAATGAGCCTTCCCTCCCCACATCCATCATTGAACCCTCCCCTGCCTCCATCAATGAGCCTTCCCTCCCCACATCCATCATTAAGCCCCCCCCACCTCCATCAATGAGCCTCCCCTCCACCTTCATCAATAAGCCTCCCCCCCACCTCCATCAAGTAGCCTTCACTCCTCCATCAATGAGCCTTCCCTTTCCCACCTTCATCAATGAATTTTCCCTCCCCCACCTCCATCAATGAACCTTTCTTCTCCAGCTCCATCAATGAGCCTTCCCTTCCCACATCCATCAATGTGCCTTTCCTCCCCCAACCTTTATCAATAAACCTTTCCTCCACACCTCCATAAATCAGCCTTCCCTCTCCACCTCCATCAATGAGCCTTCCCTCCCCACCTCCATCAATGAACCTTTCTTCTCCAGCTCCATCAATGAGCCTTCCCTTCCCACATCCATCAATGTGCCTTTCCTCCCCCAACCTTTATCAATAAACCTTTCCTCCACACCTCCATAAATCAGCCTTCCCTCTCCACCTCCATCAATGAGCCTTCCCTCCCCACCTCCATCAATGAGCCTTCCCTCCCCACCTCCATCAATGAGCCTTCCCTCCCCACCTCCATCAATGAGCCTTCCTTCCCCACCTCCATCAATGAGCCTTCCTTCCCCACCTCCATCAATGAGCCTTCCCTCCTCACCTCCATCAATGAGCCTTCCCTCCCCCACCTCCATCAATGAGCCTTCCTTCCCCCACCTCCATCAATGAGCATTCCCTCCTCACCTCCATCAATGAGCCTTCCCTCCCCCCCCCCTCCATCAATGAGCCTTCCCTCCCCACTGCCATCAATGAGCCTTCCCTCCTCACCTCCATCAATGAGCCTTCCCTCCTCATCTCCATCAATGAGCCTTCCCTCCCCACCTCCATCAATGAGCCTTCCCTCCCCACCTCCATCAACGAGCCTTCCCTCTTCACCTCCATCAATGAGCCTTTCCTCCCCCTCTCCATCAATGAGCCTTCCCTCCCCACCACCATCAATGAGCCTTCCCTCCTCACCTCCATCAACGAGCCTTCCCTCCCCCCCTCCATCAATGAGCCTTCCCTCCCCACCGCCATAAACGAGCCTTCCCTCCACACCTCCATCAATGTGTCTTCCCTCCTCATCTCCATCAATGAGCCTTCCCTTCTCACCTCCATCAATGAGTTATCCCTCTCTCACCTCCATCAATGAGCCTTCCCTCCCCACCTCTATCAATGAGTCTTCCTTCCCCACCTCCATCACCAAGCCTTTCCTCCCCACCTCCATCAACGAGCCTTCCCTCCCCACCTCCATCAATGAGCCTTCCCTCCCCCACCTACATCAATGAGCCTTCTTTCCCCACCTCCATCAATGACCCCCCCCACCTCCATCAATAAGCCTCCCCTCCATCAAGTAGCCTTCACTCCTCAATCAATGCCCTCCCCACCGCCATAAACGAGCCTTCCCTCCACACCTCCATCAATGTGTCTTCCCTCCTCATCTCCATCAATGAGCCTTCCCTTCTCACCTCCATCAATGAGTTATCCCTCTCTCACCTCCATCAATGAGCCTTCCCTCCCCACCTCTATCAATGAGTCTTCCTTCCCCACCTCCATCACCAAGCCTTTCCTCCCCACCTCCATCAACGAGCCTTCCCTCCCCACCTCCATCAATGAGCCTTCCCTCCCCCACCTACATCAATGAGCCTTCTTTCCCCACCTCCATCAATGACCCCCCCCACCTCCATCAATAAGCCTCCCCTCCATCAAGTAGCCTTCACTCCTCAATCAATGAGCCTTCCCTTTCCCACCTTCATCAATGAATTTTCCCTCCCCCACCTCCATCAATGAACCTTTCTTCTCCAGCTCCATCAATGAGCCCCCCCTACCCCCCACATCAATCAATGAGCCTTCCGTGCCAACCTCCATCAATGAGCTTCACCCCACCTCCATCAATGAGCCTTCCCTCCCCACATCCATCATTGAGCCCCCCCCCCACCTCCATCAATGAGCCTCCCCCCCCACCTTCATCAATGAGCCTTCTTTCCCCACCTCCATTAATGAGCCTTCCCTCCCCACATCCATCATTGAACCCTCCACCACCTCCATCAATGAGCCTTCCCTCCCCACATCCATCATTGAGCCCCCCCCCCACCTCCATCAATGAGCCTCCCCCCACCTTCATCAATGAGCCTTCCTTCCCCACCTCCATCAATGAGCCTTCCCTCCCCACATTCATCATTGAGCCCTCCCCCACCTTCATCAATGAGCCTTCCCTCCCCACATCCATCAATGTGCCTTTCCTCCCCCAACCTTTATCAATAAACCTTTCCTCCCCATCTCCATAAATCAGCCTTCCCTCTCCACCTCCATCAATGAGCCTTCCCTCCCCACCTCCATCAATGAGCCTTCCCTCCCCACCTCCATCAATGAGCCTTCCCTCCCCACCTCCATCAATGAGCCTTCCTTCCCCACCTCCATCAATGAGCCTTCCTTCCCCACCTCCATCAATGAGCCTTCCCTCCCCACATCCATCATTGAACCCTCCACCACCTCCATCAATGAGCCTTCCCTCCCCACATCCATCATTGAGCCCCCCCCCCCACCTCCATCAATGAGCCTCCCCCCCACCTTCATCAATGAGCCTTCCTTCCCCACCTCCATCAATGAGCCTTCCCTCCCCACATTCATCATTGAGCCCTCCCCCACCTTCATCAATGAGCCTTCCCTCCTCACCTCCATCAACGAGCCTTCCCTCCCCCCCCTCCATCAATGAGCCTTCCCTCCCCACCGTCATCAACGAGCCTTCCCTCCACACCTCCATCAATGAGCCTTCCCTCCTCACCTCCATCAACGAGCCTTCCCTCCCCCCCCTCCATCAATGAGCCTTCCCTCCCCACCGTCATCAACGAGCCTTCCCTCCACACCTCCATCAATGAGCCTTCCCTCCCCACCTCCATCAATGAGCCTTCCCTCCCCACCTCCATCAATGAGCCTTCCTTCCACACCTCCATCAATGAGCCTTCCCTCCTCACCTCCATCAATGAGCCTTCCCTCCCCATCTCCATCAATGAGCCTTCCCTCCTCACCTCCATCAATGAGCCTTCCCTCCCCACTGCCATCAATGAGCCTTCCCTCCTCACCTCCATCAATGAGCCTTCCCTCCTCATCTCCATCAATGAGCCTTCCCTCCTCACCTCCATCAATGAGCCTTTCCTCCCCCCTCCATCAATGAGCCTTCCCTCCCCACCTCCATCAACGAGCCTTCCCTCTTCACCTCCATCAATGAGCCTTTCCTCCCCCTCTCCATCAATGAGCCTTCCCTCCCCACCACCATCAATGAGCCTTCCCTCCTCACCTCCATCAACGAGCCTTCCCTCCCCCCCTCCATCAATGAGCCTTCCCTCCCCACCGTCATCAACGAGCCTTCCCTCCACACCACCATCAATGAGTCTTCCCTCCTCATCTCCATCAATGAGCCTTCCCTCCTCACCTCCATCAATGAGTTATCCCTCTCTCACCTCCATCAATGAGCCTTCCCTCCCCACCTCCGTCAATGAGCCTTCCCTCCCCACCTCCATCACCGAGCCTTTCCTCCCCACCTCCATCAATGAGCCTTCCCTTCCCACCTCCATCAATGAGCCTTCCCTCCCCCACCTCCATCAATGAGCCTTCTTTCCCCACCTCCATCAATGACCCCCCCCACCTATATCAATAAGCCTTCTTTCCACACCTCCATCAATAAGCCTACCCCCCACCTCCATCAAGTAGCCTTCACTCCTCCATCAATGAGCCTTCACTCCCCACCTCCATCATTGAGCCTTCCATCCCCCACCTCCATCAATAAGCTTTCCCTCCCCACCTCGATCAATGAGCTTTCCATCCCCACCTCCATCAATGTGCCTTCCCTCCCCACCTCCAGGGAGCCCATATTGCCACCGGTCACCCGAAAGCTGAAAGGACAGGCGGAGGGGAGGAGCTGAAAGCCGCCAAGGAGGAGAGGACACGGAGCCGCTTCACCACGCTGCCTGCTGCCTGCCCCACGCTACCTGCCACCGATGGGGTAAGTGCCGTACCAACAGGCAAACAGCGGGCTGGGGGGGAGAGGGGCAGTGCCGCTGGGGGGGGGGGGGTTGGTTGTTTGCAATCCTCCCAAAATAAAGCAGCAGTCACCACTGCTCTATAGTGTGTACTTTTCTCAATTAAAGGCACTAATGCCGCGTGCACACGATCAGACTATCCGGCGGACTTAGTCTGGCGGACAATCCGCCGGACTTTCCGAAGGAGCGGACTTGCCCACACACGACCGGACTTTTCCAGCGGACAATCCGCCAGACTTTTGAAATGAACGGACTTGCCCACACACGGAGTATGTGGATATGGAAAGTTTTACAACCACTTTAAATAAATCTATCTTTTCTGCTTATTATACGGATATATTATTATATATGGGGTGTAGTACTATACACGTAACATCACACGGACTCCGTGTTGGCTGTTGTGGAATGAGTCATCGTGTTTTGTATCAGAAAGAAGAGTCAATCCACCCAGCTCCACCTATTTCCCCAAGCAGGCCCCACCCACCCCCTTTCCTCAGCTTCAACACATTCTTGTTGCTGCTGTCAGATGGAGGGTGGAGGAGAAGTTGCAGACAGTTCTATGAGGAACTTGTGATGTCCCTGATGGTTAGATGTTTAGTGATTATACTGACACTGTTATACAGAAAGGCTCTGCAATCATTGCCTAAGGATGGACAATGGCACCACATTTTTGCATGAAGGGGGTCCATTCTGATGGCTAAAGCAGGGCTTTATTGCTGTCACTGACCGATTGATTGCTGGGCTCTACTGCCTTTACTGACTATGCCTGGACTTTGCGATTGTCACTGACCATGGCTGGACCTTGCTGCTGCCAGAATCCCGGATCCCCATCCTACTGCTGTAAGCCTGAGCGTTGCCGGGTGCCCATCACCCTCATCCTGCTCATCCTTTACTTCTGCTACCTGCTGCTGGGGGCCATTGTCTTCTGGGCCCTGGAGAGCGAGGCTGAGCATGACCTGGCCATCAACTTCCAGCAGGAGAAGTGGGAGCTGCTGAGGAACCACACCTGTATGGACAACAAGACCCTGGAGATGTTCATTTCGGTGAGAGATAGCATAATCCATACGTAAAGAATTCTATGGACAGGGACCAGTGCCCTGCCACTTGCTTATATATAGTTTTTTGAACTCTAATTATATTGATATAATTATTATATAATATAAATCGATAGCCCTTGTACACACGGTCGGAGAATCTGTCGGAATGTGTCCTATCGGACCGTGTCGTCGGATAATCCGACTGTGTGTGGTATGCATCGGACTGATTCCGTCGGAATGTCCGTCGGACCCAATTTTCCAACATGTTGGAAATATTTCCCGACCAACTGGATCCGATCGGACATACTCCGATCATGTGTAGCGAATTTTGATCGGACCAAGTGCCACGCATGCTCAGATCAAATTCCTACATCAAAGCTTTTGGCTACTAGCCTGAATGTAGTCCCATCGTAATGAAATTACGTCATCACGTTCTGAAAGATCGGATTTTTCGACAACTTAGTCCGACCGTGTGTATGCAACAGTTTTGGACAAGATCCGACGGACAAAATCCAACGGATTTGGTTGTCGAAATCTCCGACCGTGTATACAGGGGCATACGGTGGGGGAGGTTGTATCCAGTCTGGTCAAATGAATGGGTGAGCTCTGAATGAACCTTAGGACTGTCCTGTATGTGTTTCTGTGACCCCCTTCCTTATTGTTCAGCTCGAAGTGAACTTTCTGAGTTAAATATATTGTTGTGGTATTGGGGTGATTCTACTCATGTGGTTGGTGAGTTGGTGAGTTGTACCAGGCTAAACTATATTGTAGGGCATGGCTGCCCACTTTTACTAAATAAAACAGAAAGCTCACCTAGACATCCATTGCCCACGCAGGGGTTTCCACCATCAACACAAAAAAATCAACTGAAAATGACGATCCATCTGGCTCCCTTGTTTGCAGCACCCTTGCTCTTCTTGCCAGTCTCTCTGACTATGTTGCCCGGCTCTCCTGGTTCACTTGGCTCTCTTAGCCTTTAAGTACAGCACCTTGCTGCACAGCCCATTCCTTGCCTCTGGATAGGGGTTCTCCTGACACCTGCATAGGAGCCCACCTGACTCCTGGAACAAGACCTTCTGTCTGGGCATCTCTGACCCCTGGGCGAGACCTCCGGTCTCCTGGCTGGGGCTCCTCTGATTCCTAGGTGAAACTTTCTGTCTCTTGGTTCCTGGATGGGGCTCCTGTGACCCTTAGGTGAACCCTCTTGTCTCCTGGATGGAGGCTCCTCTGACCCTTAGGTGAGACCTCCTGTCCCTTGGCTCCTGGCTGGGGCTCCTCTCACCCTTAGGTGAAACCTCGTGTCCCTTGGCTCCTGACTGGGGCTCCTCTGACCCTTAGGTGAGACCTCCTGTCCCTTGGCTCCTGGCTGGGGCTCCTCTGACCCTTAGGTGAGACCTCGTGTCCCTTGGCTCCTGGCTGGGGCTCCTCTGACCCCTAGGTGAACCCTCTTGTCTCCTGGATGGAGGCTCCTCTGACCCTTAGGTGAGACCTCCTGTCTCTTGGCTCCTGGCTGGGGCTCCTCTGACCCTTAGGTGAGACCTCCTGTCCCTTGGCTCCTGGCTGGGGCTCCTCTGACCCTTAGGTGAGACCTTGTGTCCCTTGGCTCCTGGCTGGGGCTCCCCTGACCCTTAGGTGAGACCTCGTGTCCCTTGGCTCCTGGCTGGGGCTCCTCTGACCCTTAGGTGAGACCTCGTGTCCCTTGGCTCCTGGCTGGGGCTCCTCTGACCCTTAGGTGAGACCTCGTGTCCCTTGGCTCCTGGCTAGGGCTCCTCTGACCCTTAGGTGAGACCTTGTGTCCCTTGGCTCCTGGCTGGGGCTCCTCTGACCCTTAGGTGAGACCTCGTGTCCCTTGGCTCCTGGCTGGGGCTCCTCTGACCCTTAGGTGAGACCTCGTGTCCCTTGGCTCCTGGCTGGGTCTCCTCTGACCCCTAGGTGAGGCCTCCTGGCTGGGACTTTTCTGACCCGTAGGTGAGACCTCTTGGCTCCTGGTTGGGGCTCCTCTGACGCCTGGGTGAGACCTTCTGTCTATCAAACTGGGAGCTCTGAGCTATCCTCAGGCTTGAGTATATAGCAATCCTGTACATACTCACACAGGCTGCAGGCCATAGGTGTGCGCAGCCTATTGAATTATGGTGTGCATCCCAAAGCTCAAACACACATGTGTTTCTCTGCAGCCTCAGCTGCAATGGACAGTGAATGAATGGGAAGGTGCTCTGTGCTGAGTGGCTTCCTGTACATTCACAAAATGAAACATAGTAAACATTGTTTACTATGCTTCTCTTATGAATGAACACAGGGAGGGAATGTGTTTGCTGTGTTTGTTTAGAAAAGGAAGGGGCCGGTAAATGAGATATTTACTATCCCCTTCCCCCACTCTCCATTCTGGGAGCGCAACATGGGGGGGGGGGCAGGCAATAGGGGGAATCGGCACAGCACACAGTGATTAGAGTGTGCCCAGACACACCTGGCACACCCCCCTGAGCACGCCTATGCTGCAGGCACCTGGTAATATCCAGACACAGAATTGAGGGTTTCCATCTTGTCCCAATACACTTTGGAACCTTCAAGCTCCAGGTCCCGATTCGGGACTACAAAATCTGGAGAAAACCAAAAACCCAGCTTCCCCTGCTCAGAAACGATAGCCTGAAACGTTTCATGAACCCCTAAAGCAATTCCTGGGTCCTATTCTCCTCCATGTTCACAGTGGCAGGGCATCACACGGTCGCACCCCATACATGTACACAGTCACCCTCGGACACGGGGAGGTCCAAGAGAATGGCATCTCGTCTTATTGCTTCTCTTGCTTTAAAGCTTATAATACACCTTACAGCTTGATTGCTACGAGCACCTACCTGACTGGAGGCAATCGGAATAGGCTGTTAGGTACCGCATGTCTTCAGCTACGGGGTTTTAAAAGCTTTAACCACTTGCCGACCAGCCGCCGGTCATTGTACTGCGGCTCGTTCCCGTCGGCTCGGGAACTCTAGTTTGTGGCCGCTGGCTAGCGGGGGGAGCCAATCGGCGGCCCCTGACCCACCAACCCCTTTAGACCCCTCCTGCGTACCTGACCCACTCATTTCTATAACCCCTCCTCCGCACCTAACCCACCAACACCTGTAACCTCTCCGCTGCACTTGACCCATCAACCCCTCCTTCACACCCAACTGTCGCCTTCCTCTGGATCAACTGTGGGTATAGGATTGGGTATATGGGATTGTATGATAGTTTTTATTTTATTTATTTATTTCTTTTTTGTGTCTATTGTGTCTTTTTTCAATCTGACTAACTATGAAACTACCTCACCACCACTGACTTATCAACTGCTACAATGTATAATCCCTCCTCTGTACCTAATTCACTAGTGGACCCAACTATTAATACCTTTCCCCTGCACCTAACCCACCGACTCTTATGACCCCTCCATCCCACCATTGCACCTGACCCACCAATCCCTATGACCCTTCCTTTGCGCCTGGCCCATGTGGATTTTTTGAGGCACAGGGACCTCGTAATATACTACAGAAAGGGCTGTAGATTGGTTTTCTCTTATGTGACCATTTTACATACAAATAAAGCCTTTCCTTTTTCTGAAAATTGTGAACAATGAGCACTCCAGGAGTCTGTACAGACACAACAGTCAGGTTTCAGCATCCGGTCCATAAGGGGCGCAGTGGTGCCACCCCCCTCCCCCCCCCCTAATTTCCATGTAGGGCAGCACACTCAAAGGGTTTCTATAAAAGCACATGATTAGAGCCAGAGGCTCCAATTGGCTTCAAAAAGGTTGGACTCGGGGAGCAGAGCCCAAACATTGTGATATTAGTGAATCAATATTCACTTCCTGTGTCCTGTCAAATACTGTCCCCCGTCGGATAGTGCCCGCTGTGTACTGCGCAAGCAGATTCCGAAAATATCCGAGGATGAACGGCGCCTGCGCCGTGAGTCCAGGTTCAAGCCCCAACAACCAAGTGGACATAGAGTTAGCATAGAAAAGAGCCGAGCGAAGCGAGGAGGTGCCTGAAGCGCGGCGAGCAGCCCTATGTCCACTTGGATGGTGGGGCTCGCACCTGGACTCACGGCGCAAGCGTCGTCCATCTTCGGAAATTTTCCGAATCTCCTTGTGCTCCGTACTGTGCAAGCGCTGCGCCTGCGCAGTATGGGGCAGACAGTATTCGATAGGCAGACATTTTTGGACAGAACGGGCTTCTCCTCCCGGCCAATCAGGACAGGAGGCGGATCTTAAGACCTGATTAGCCTGGGAGGAAAAGCCGGGAGGGAAGCTGCGACAAATACCCCCCCAATGGCCCCTCCTAGCACAAATCCTCTTCCCTACACCCCCCTACCACAAACTCCCCCCCAATCACCCTTCATATTCCCCCTCCTAGAACAAATCTTACCCCCATCACCCACAAATTTCACCTCCCAGAACAAGTTCCCACCAAATTTCCACTCATAGAACAAACCTTACTCCCCCCCCCAATTATTCCTCCCCATCTGCACAAATTCTCCCTCCCAAATTTCCTCTTTCCCCCCCCCAATATAATACCCTCTAGAACAACTCCCCCCCAAAATAATACCCTCTAGAAAAAATCTCCCCCCCCCTCCCCAAGCCCCATTTCCAACACCCCCAAAATCTTACCACCAAAAGAAAGCTCTATTTGTGGGAACAAAATGATAAAAATTTAGTTTGGGTGCAGTGTAGCATGACCGCTCAATTGTCATTCAAATTGCGACAGTGCTGAAAGCTCAAAATTCATCTGGGCAGGAAGGTGTATAAGTGCCCCCCCGGTATTGAAGTGATTAATCACTACTATTTCTTTATATTGGCTTTTAAAATGTACAAATGCAACAATGTAGAAAAAAAAATCCCTGGATGTTGGACAGGCTGACCTGTAATGATGAGACTTCTCGCAATACTCGCATGATACATTCCTGCGGATTTCCTTTACTGAGTCTTGTCTATGTTCTTCTAGATTCTCTATTCTGGTATCATCGCTCTTTTCTTCTGCTAATCGCGGCTGAACAATCATGACGGTATAAATAGCAATTTTCCAGAGCAGTATTTATTTTTAGTGTTTGATCCCTTCATCTTCTTTAGTTGACTTATCACCAGTGTCAACAAAACGCACAGCGAATTAATCCAATGTTTGTACTATGAGCCATATTCTACTGTGCTAGAAAAAAGAGAAACGGGAGAAGTATTGTATACCGACACGCTATACATGCCTATCTACTGACTACTGGATAAACACAACGCACACGAACAAGTTAAGTTTAATATGGCGAAGCAACGAAAGTCTAAAAAGTATGGAAACTCAAAGCAGCAGATCATAACTTAGACTGAAATTTGGTTGGTTGTTGTGTTTTGCTTATTGGGTAAGCTCAATGACCATGAGGTCCTCCCCCGTTTTATTCCTGGTACCGCTAGTGGTATCTCTCTCACTCTCCAAGAATGAAGCCTTACAATGTTTTGGTTATGACCATGAGGTCCTCCTCCTGTTTATCTGTTGGGTACCATTAGTGGTATCTCTCACTCTCCAGGAATGGGGCTTTACAAGGTTTTGCTTATTGGGTAAGCTCAATGACTATGAGGTCCTCCCCCGTTTTATTCCCGGTACCGCTAGTGGTATCTCTCTCACTCTCCAAGAATGAAGCCTTACAATGTTTTGGTTATGACCATGAGGTCCTCCTCCTGTTTATCTGTTGGGTACCATTAGTGGTATCTCTCCCTCTCTCTCTCTCTCTCTCCAGGAATGGGGCTTTACAAGGTTTTGCTTATTGGGTAAGCTCAATGACCAGGAGGCCCTCCCCCATTTTATTCCCGGTACCGCTAGTGGTATCTCTCTCACTCTCCAAGAATGAAGCCTTACAATGTTTTGGTTATGACCATGAGGTCCTCCTCCTGTTTATCTGTTGGATACTATTAGTGGTATCTCTCTCACTCTCCAGCAATGGGGCTTTACAAGGTTTTGCTTATTGGGTAAGCTCAATGACCATGAGGTCCTCCCCCCATTTTATTCCCAGTACCGCTAATGGTATCTCTCTCACTCTCCAAGAATGAAGCCTTACAATGTTTTGGTTATGACCATGAGGTCCTCCTCCTGTTTATCTGTTGGGTACCATTAGTGGTATCTCTCTCTCTCTCTCTCTCTCTCCAGGAATGGGGCTTTACAAGGTTTTGCTTATTGGGTAAGCTCAATGACCAGGAGGTCCTCCCCCGTTTTATTTCTGGTACCGCTAGTGGTATCTCTCTCACTCTCCAAGAATGAAGCCTTACAATGTTTTGGTTATGACCATGAGGTCCTCCTCCTGTTTATCTGTTGGGTGCTATAATGCCGCGCACACACGAGCGGACTTTGAGGGATTAGGTCTGGCGGTCTTTCCGACTGACTTTCGGCGGAGTTCCGAGGGACTTTCCGAATGAACGGACTTGGCCACTAGGGATGAGCTTCGTGTTCGAGTTGAACGTACGTTCGACTCGAACATTGGCTGTTCGGCCGTTCGGCAAATTCCGAACGTTTTGGCCATTCGCGTCAAAATTCGAGTGACGCGCGCGCGGACCACAATGCACTGCGTTGGCGCAGTGCATTGCTGCCCGATGATTGGCCAAGCATGCACTGTGACCCCGCATGCTTGGCCAATCGCAGCGCCGGCAGCGAGGAGAGCCATGATTGGCCACAGGCATCCTGCCTGTGGCCAATCATAGCTCAGGCTGTGTAGTGCACGCCCCACACTATATAAGGCCGCCTTTAAGGCGGCCTCCTGTAGTGTGTTACTTTGCATCTGAAGCAGTGGGTGTTCTGTGTACCTTCAACACAGTACACACCAATCGTTTTTGGCTGATTTCCTATCTTGCTCTTGTGTAGTGGTTGTTGTCTGTGCCCTGACTGCAGTATACACCACTATATTCACCTCACCTATATAGCTAGTGATCTAGCTTTAACCACTTAACAACTGCCCATTGCCGATTAACGGCTTCAGGGGGGTTGTTTAACTCAGAGAGGCCGTTAATTAACGGCCTCCCAGAATTCTGCTCTCGCGTGCCCCGAGGTGTGCGCACTCGAGAGCATCCGTGACCGCCGGGTCCATAGGACCCGGCGCATCACGGTAAACGGCCGCTCATAGCGGCCGTTTACCACGTGATTGCTCCGTCAAATGACGGAGTGATCACTTGGAAACAAACCGGCGTCATGTTATGACGCCTGTTCCTCCCTCCCCTTTCTGTACCGATCGGTACAGCGGAGGGGAAAGAGATCGGTGTCAGCAGCGATGTGGGCTGCATCTGCAGTGCCCACATCGCTGCTCACCGAATTGAACCCCTCAATTCCCTGCCAATACTCTGCAATACCAGTGCATACTCCGCAGTACCCTGCCATTACTCTGCAGTACCCCGCCATTACTCTGCAGTACCCCGCCATTACTCTGCAGTACCCCGCCATTACTCTGCAGTGCAGTACCCCGCCATTACTCTGCAGTGCAGTACCCTGCCATTACTCTGCAGTGCAGTACCCTGCCATTACTCTGCAGTACCCCGCCATTACTCTGCAGTGCAGTACCCCGCCATTACTCTGCAGTGCAGTACCCCGCCATTACTCTGCAGTGCAGTACCCTGCCATTACTCTGCAGTGCAGTACCCTGCCATTACTCTGCAGTACCCCGCCATTACTCTGCAGTACCCTGTCATTACTCTGCAGTGCAGTACCCCGCCATTACTCTGCAGTGCAGTACCCTGCCATTACTCTGCAGTACCCCCAATACTCTGCAGTACCCTGCTATTACTCTGTAGTACCCCGCCAATACCCCGCCAATACTCTGTAATACCCTGCCATAAATTGCCATACCCAGCCATACTCAGAGATACCCAGCCATACTCGGTGATACCCTGAAATACCCAGCCATAGACGCCCCCCACCCCTCACCGCCCTCCGGTGCTTCTACCAACTCGCCAGTACGATCAAAGCCAGAATCTTTTTTTTATTTTTTATTTCAGGCTTCCCAGCCTAGAGGTGAGATGTGGGGTCATATTGACCCCCCAGATTTCACTGTAAAGAGGACCTGTCACCCCATATTCCTATTACAAGGGATGTTTACATTTCTTGTAATAGGAATAAAAGTGATCAAAAATATATTTTTGGGAAAAAAAATGTCAAACTAAAATAAATAAAGTAAAATGAACAATAAAAAAATAAAATAAAAATTAAAGCGCCCATGTCCCCATGTGCTCGCATGTGCCACACATGTGAGGTATCGCCGAGAATGTTAGAGCGAGAGCAATAATTCTAGTCCTAGACCTCCTCTGCAACTCAAAACATGTAACCAGTAAAAAAATATTTAAAGCGTCGCCTATGGGGATTTTTTAAGTAGCGACGTTTGGCGCCATTCCACGGGCATGTGCAATTTTGAAGAGTGACATGTTTGATATCTATTTACTCAGCATAACTTCATCTTTCACTTTATGCAAACATTGGGCTAACAAGTGGTTAATAATAGAGCTTGCAGTCAGTAGTGTTAGGAGATAGTGCGTGCTGTCTGCGTGCTCTGTACCCAGTACATACCGCTATAATATAGGGCAGGCCCCTACTTTCAAACATCCAACTTACAAACATCTCCTACTTGCAAACGCAAGGAGACAGCAGCAAGTGAGATGAAAAAAGATGGACGACAAAACAAATTATACAGGGGTGATAACCCTTCCCTATGTTTTCCAAAAAGCTTAAAGATAGTTTTTTTGACTGGAGCTACACTTTAAAAATGTACCAGTTGAAAATGACAAACAGATTCAACTTAACACAACAAACCTACACAGTCCCTGTCTTGTTTGCACCGCCTGTATACTGCTGTTCTGAGTATATAGGGCCTGGGGGCCACACGCATTTCCTTTTTTTAATATGGGTACGGGGTTCCCCTCAATATGCGTACAAGACCCAAATAGGCTGGTAATGGGCAGGGAGGGCTACCCATGCCATGTTTCTCAATGATTTTCAACCATATTGCAGGAACCAGATATAACATTAAAACCGCAAGCAGTTTTAAATGGTGTTATTTCCGTTTAATGTCATTTTGTGCAGGGACTGTTCTAAACACGGGAAACACGTGGCACTTCACAGGCATACTACAGACACCCCCCAGGCACCATATTTAAAGGAATATTTCACTTTTTTTTTTTCACTTTAATCGTCATTAAAATCAGTGCTCCCGCCAAAACGGTAGTTTTTAAAACTTTTTTTTGCAGTGACCCATGTCCCCTGAGGCAGGAGGCAGATCGCCAAACCCTTTTTAGGACACTATCTTGCATATTAGCCGTTAAAATGAGCACTTTCCAATTCGAACGTTCGAGTCCCATAGACTTCAATGGGGTTCTAACGTTCGTACCGAACGCGGGGGTCGTTCGCAAGTTCTGGTGCGAACCGAACCGGGGGGTGTTCGGCTCATCCCTATTGGCCACACACAATCACACCAAAGTCCGATGGATTCGAACGTGATGACGTACGACCGGACTAGAATAAGGAAGTTCATAGCCAGTAGCCAATAGCTGCCCTAGCGTTGATTTTCATCCGTTCCGGTGAAAAAATTTGAAACATTTTCTATTTCTAAAGTCCGTCAGATTTTTGGACAGCAAAGGTCCGATGGAGCCCACACACGATCGAATTGTCCGACGCATTCGCTCTGTCGGACCTTTGCTGTCGAAAAGTCCGGTCGTGTGTACGTGGCATTAGTGGCATTTCTCTCACTCTCCAGGAATGGGGCCTTACAAGGTTTTGCTGAGTGGGTAAGCTCAATGACCATGAGGTCCTCCTACTATGGGACGTTCAGCAGATTTCTAAAAAACCTTGTAAGGCTCAATTCCTGAAGAGTCAGAGATCCATATGAAAGGGGTTGTAAAGGTAAATATTTTTTCACCTTAATGCATTCTATGCATTAAGGTGAAAAAACATCTGACAATGCCGGCTCCCCCAGCCCCCCCCCCCCCCTTTACTTACCTGACCCCTGGAAAGTCCCGCACTCGCCCCCGACATCCTCTTTGCCGCTCAGCCTGGCCGCTGATTGGCTAGAGTGGATGGATTAAAAGCAGCGCAGCCATTGGCTCTCGTTGCTGTCAATCACATCCAATGACGCGGCGCGCCGGGGGCGGGGCCGAGTGATACAGTGAGCGGCTATAGCCGCCACCTGTATCATGGGAGTGCGCCCGCAAGTGCTTCTCACCATGCGAGGGAGCTCGCATGAAAGTGAGAAGTACTTGCGGGGGAAAGCCGAGACAGCTGCCGAGGGACCCCAGAAGACCAGGTTCAGGGGGCCACTTTACAACCACTTTAAGTTTATAGTTGCAGCCAAGAAAACATTGGCATAATGTTTCATTTCTGCTACATGCTATATATGCCTATCTAGGGGCTACTAGACAAACACAACTCACATGAACAAGTTAGTTTAGTATGGAGACGCAATGAAAGTCTAAAAAGAGTAGAATATTAGTTTAGTGTCAGTCTAGTGATAGTGTGAGGTAGTGAACAGGACCATCAGTGGTGGCCCGGGCATTAAGGGCGCACGGGCGCAGCCCCCTCTCCCCTGCCACCCCCCTCTACCACCAATAGATAGATTCATGCAATGCATGAATCTATCTATCTATGGCCGCAGCTGCCACCCCCTATTCAGGCGCCCAGCCCCTTTTCGGGTGCCGGTGTTCTGGCAGATAGTGTCCTGCCATCATATAGCGTCCGCCCTGTACTGCGCATGCACAGTACGGGGCAGAAGAAGCTTCCGAAAATCTCCAAAGCTAAACGGCGCCTGCGCTGTGAGTGGAGGTGGTAGCCCCACCATCCAAGCGGACATAGGGTTGTGAAAATTAGACGGCCCCTCGCGGGCGAGCTTTGCTCGCTGCGCTCGGCTCTTTTTTATTCCTACTCTATGTCCACTTGGATGGTGGGGCTAGAACCTGGACTCACGGCGCAGGCGCCGTTCATCCTCGGCCAGTGAATATTTGCTTTTCTAACACTAAACCACCTCTCTGCCAATCAGGTGTTCGGACCTGATTGGCTGACACGACAGGCACTGTGATTGGACGCCAGGCGTCCAATCATAGCAGAAGATGAGTGGAGAGGACGGGAGAAGATATCAAAGAGCTATCCCACCGAGACAGGTAAGTGCAGATGGCGGGCCAGCGGGGGGCACAATTGATGGGCACAGTGGAGGCAATTGATGGCACAGTGGCTGCATTTGATGGGCACTGTGACTGCGTTTGATGGCACAGTGACTGCGTTTGATGCCACAGTGGCTGCATTTGATGGCACAGTAGCTGCAATTGATGGGGCACAGTGGCTGCATTTGATGGCACAATGGCTGCGTTTGATGGCACAATGGCTGCGTTTGATGGCACAGTGGCAGCAATTGATGTGCACAGTGGCTGCATTTGATGGCACAATGTCTGCATTTGATGGCACAGTGGCTGCGTTTGATGGCACAGTGGCAGCAATTGATGGGCACAGTGGCGGCATTTGAAGGCACAATGGCTGCATTTGATGGCACAATGGCTGCCTTTGATGGCACAGTGGCAGCAATTGATGGGCACAGTGGCTGCATTTGATAGCACAGTGGCTGCATTTGATGGGCACAGTGGCTGCATTTGATGGGCACAGTGGCTGCATTTGATGGGCACAGTGGCTGCATTTGATGGGCACAGTGGCTGCGTTTCATGGGCACAGTGGCTGTGTTTCATGGGCACAGTGGCAATTGATGAGCACAATTTTCAAGTTTGTTTGCGCTCCCCCAAAAATTTTGATCACCAGCCGCCACTGAGGACCATCATTCAGCTTTGCATAGTGTGCAACTAGAGTAGGGACAAGGGACAGCTCAGATAGTTTCACAGCAGTGTAGTAAGACTGTGTCAGTAATCTTGACATTAGTGTATAACTAGAGTAGGGACAGTTCAGATAGCGTCAGTGTAGTGACGGTTGAACACCATCTATTTGATTGGGTTACTGCCAATTTAACGCCATTTACCTCTGTGTGCGTTACTGCCAGTTTAACTCCATTTATTTTTGTGTGCGTTACTGCTAGTTTAACGCCATATAGTTCTGTGTACATTACTGCAAGTTTAATGCCATATAGTTCTGTGTGTCACTGTACGTTTGGCGCATTATATTGCAGTATATTATAGTTTATCTGTGGAGTGTATCTGTGTAGTGTGAGTACTCAAATTAAAGTGCACCAAACCCCAATTTACATTGATTAAATTGCATCTACGTACAGATTTCCACTTCTTTTTTACATTTGCTTATAAGTACCGCCACCTCCTTCCCAATAATGTCTGGGAGGACAACAAGGAGAGGCAGACATTCCCTTGGCACTCTTAGGGGGCCAGCAACAAATGTGTCCACAGGCAAAGGTGGACAGTCCTCAGACAGGTCATCATTTCCTCTGTTTAGTGAGTTTGCCTATGCTATCCAGCCACAGCATGCAAAGGAGGTGGTGGACTGGTTTACTAAACCTTCCTCATCCTCCTCTGTCACACAAGCAGAGACAAGTGTGCAGTCCCCTGAAGTTGCCAGAGTGGATAAACCTGCTTCCTTGTCCACATCTATTCCTGCCATAGCCCCAACATCAGCCAAGGAGGAGTTATTTGACCACAGCATCAGCCACTTGCTCCTTGATGATGCCCGGCCATTACTGGATTCAGATGTTGGTTCTGAGGTTGAGGATGACAGAAACATGAGCCTAGAGAGGGGGGAGAACACTGGTAGACAAATTGGCATTCATGTTCCCCCAGCCGCAGGGTATTGCCAAGTTGTCTCCAGTGGCAATGATGATGATGGATGAGATGGAGAAAATGATGATGATGATGATGAGGTCACTGATGCTACTTGGGTTGCCAGATAGAGCAGAGGAGGAAACCGAAGTTGAGGGGTCACAACCCCAAGAAGGCTGACATCAAGTAAGAGTAGAGAGTAGCCACCCCATTCCATCACATTCTGCAGCTGTTATCTCCCAGCCCACTCCTGAAGCTCAGCTGTCTGGGCCTTTTTCAGAAGATTGCACTGTTGCTATCTGCAAACTCTATCTCAGGCACATCAAATATGGCAAAAACACCAGCCATTTGGGCACCATATGTTTAACAAGGCATTCCACGTCCAATTACTCAGCCCGTTGGCAAGAACACCTAAAAGCCACACAAAAAGGGGCACAAATCTGTCCCTCCTCCTCCTTACCCACTTCAGTGCCCCTGCGATACCGAGTCATTACCTCTCAGCAGCCTCCACTGACAGGGATGATGGTATACCACAGGGTGTCCCAGGTCCTGCAGCACATCTGCCAGCAGCACACCACCAGCTGTAGACTGTAGCCAGAAATTTCTCTGCCCCATCTGCTGCAGCGGAAAAAGAAAATACAGTTCCTGCCACCCACATGCCCAGCATCTAAATGCAAGCTTGTCAAAGCTGTTGGCACTCCAACTTCTACCTTTTAGCCTGGTGGATTCTGCCCTGTGATTCCGTGAATTTGCACAATGTGCTGTACCACAATTGCAGGTTCCCAGTCACTACTACTTTTCACGTAAACCCTTTCCATCTCTCTACCATCACCTTGAAGGGCATGTTCTGGCATCGTTGGGCAAGGCAGTCAGCCGTAAAATCCACCTTTTGGTTCAGCAAGCATGGGCAGGGATGATATATTTTGTTCACAGCACAGTGGGTAACGCTGCTTGCAACTCAAACGGATGCAGGACAGGGCTTGGTGCTGCAGCTTGTGCCCCCACGTCTTCATACAGCTGGTGGTGATGATGCCAGACCTATGAGCTCTACCCCCTCCTCCTCCTCCATGCCCTCCTCTGCAGAATTGTCCTATGAACATCAGGTACCCCCTAAGCGTTCAAAGGGCTATTCCCAGAGCCAGGCTAAAAGGTGCCATGTGGTGCTTCATCTGGTGTGTTTGGGGGACAGGAACCACACCAGAGCAGAGATTCTTGCAGCTCTGCAGGGACAGGCCCCGAGGTGGTTCACACCACGGCAGCTGGAGCCAGGAATGGCGGTGTCTGATAATGGTTCAAACCTCCTGTCCGCTCTTAGACAGGGAAAGTCGGCACATGTGCCATGCCTGCCACATGTCCTCAATTTGGTGGTGTAGCGTTTTCTAAGTACGTACCCAGGGTTGCAAGATGTGCTAAAGCTGCCCAGAAGAGTCTGTAGTCATTTCAGGCGATCATACACAGCCAGTGCTCAGTTGGCTGAAATTCCACGGGAAATCCACCTGCCCGTAAACCGCCTGATTTATGACATGCCCACCAGGTGGAACTCGACTTTGTCAATGCAGCAGAGGCTATACATGCAGCAGAGGGCCGTCAATGAGTACCTGTGCGAATACGGCATGACGACCGCCTCAGCTTTTTTTCCCCACGCCAATGGCTGATCATTAAAATGGAGTTCCACCCAAAAATTGAACTTCCGCTTTAAGGGAAGGTGACATTTGGCATGTCATTTTTTTTTGGGGGGGGGGAGCAGATACTTTCTTTTTAGAGGGTCCCAGCTCCCACTTGCTTCTGCCGCACCTGCAGTGTCAAAAAGGAGATCACCTCTTCCCCCTCCCTCTCGGCAATCATCTGGAACAAGTCACAGGTCCCAGATGATTGCCCGGCCAGTCATCGCTCGCGCATGCGCAGTGGGTGTCCGGCTGTGAAGCCACAGCCGAGCGCCCAGAGTTACAATGCCGGCGCGGCAGAAAGGAGGGGGGTGACAAGCGGGGCTTCGTTCCCCCGCATTGCTGGACCCTGGGACAGGTAAGTGTACGATTATTAAAAATCAGCAGCTGCAGTATTTGTAGCTGCTGACTTTTAATATTTTATTTTTAAGCGGAACTCCGCTTTAAGGATGCATGCACTGTATTGTCACCATTTGAGGAGGCCACAAGGATGGTGAGCCATGACAGTGCATGCATCAGTGACGCAATCCCTGTTATGTTCCTATGTCACAGAACACACAGGAGGAGAGAGGGGAGGAGTATCAGGAGGAGGATTCCGGAACTTTCATAGGCTTCAAAGAAGAGGAAGACATGCATCAATCTGTAAGCGATGGCTTTCCAACCCCAGGACCCTTGGGAGTAGTACGTGGCTGGGAGGAGGAAGTTCCAGATGCTGTCATCCTGAGTAAGGATGAGCCGAACACCCCCCTGTTCGGTTCGCACCAGAACCTGCGAACAGACCTAAACTTCGTGTGAACTTTACAACCCTATTAAAGTCTATGGGACTCAACGTTCAAAATCTAAAGTGCTAATTTTAAAGGCTAATATTCAAGTTACTGTCCTAAAAAGTGTTTGGGGACCTGGGTCCTGCCCCAGGGGACATGGATCAATGCAAAAAAAAGTTTTAAAAACGGCAGTTTTTTCAGGAGCAGTGATTTTAATAATGATTAAAGTGAAACAATAAAAGTGTAATATTCCTTTAAATTTCGTACCTGGGGGGTGTCTATAGTATGCCTGTGAAGAGGCGCATGTTTCCCGTGCTTAGAACTGTCCCTGCACAAAGTGTCGTTTTGCAAGGAAAAAAAAGTCTTTTAAAATCACTTTCCATTGTCGGCTCTCGTAATACACACTCAATGAGTGTGCTCTGTATTAGCCGACAATTCATTCATTCATTGATAAAAAAAAAAAGCGTGGGGTTCCCCTAAATTCAATTACCAGGCCCTTCAGGTCTGGTATGGATATTAAGGGGAACCCCGCATCAAATTTAAAAAAAAATTTGACGTGGGGATCCCCCTAAAAATCCATACCAGACCCTTTATCCGAGCACACAACCTGTCAGGCCGCAGGAAAAGAGGGGGGGACGAGAGAGCGCCCCCCCTCCTGAACCGTACCAGGCCACATGTCCTCAACATAGGGAGGATGCTTTGGGGGTCTGTGACCCCTCAAAGCACCATGTCCCCATGTTGATGTGGACAAGGGCCTCATCCCCACAACCCTGGCCGGTGGTTGTGGGGGTCTGCGGGCGGGGGGCTTATCAGAATCTGGAAGCCCCCTTTAACAAGGGGGCCCCCAGATCCCGGCCCCCCTGTTTGAAATGGTAAGGGGGCACAAAAGTACCCCTACCATTTCACAAAGAAAGTGTAAAAATGGTTAAATAAGACAAACACACTTTTGAAAAATTCCTTTATTAAAAATAAAAAAATAAAAAAAAGATTCCAGCGGTGCTAATCCACTCTTGCTATCCAGCGACAGATGATCATCTCTCCGGGGTCCACCGATGGCTGATCTGATCCAGCGACGGGTGATCTCTCAGGTGCGTTACATCAGAGGGGGGCGGGGTCACCCATACGTCACTGGGGAACCCCATGGCTTCCCTCACCAGCGTCAGAGGGGGCAGGTTCAGGTGACGGGTGGCCCCGCCCTCCTAATATAAGAAACGTCAGCGCTGGGATCCCCGCAGTGGAGACAGAAGACGGATGTATGGACAGCGCTGGACTGAGAGATCCCCCGTCGCTGGATCAGATCAGCCATCGGTGGACCCCGGAGAGATGATCATCTGTCGCTGGATAGCAAGAGTGGATTAGCACCGCTGGAATCTTTTTTTTATTTTTTTATTTTTAATAAAGGAATTTTTCAAAAGTGTGTTTGTCTTATTTAACTATTTTTACACTTTCTTTGTGAAATGGTAGGGGTACTTTTGTACCCCCTTACCATTTCAAACAGGGGGGGCGGGATCTGGGGGTCCCCTTGTTAAAGGGGGCTTCCAGATTCTTATAAGCCCCCCGCCCGCAGACCCCCACAACCACCGGCCAGGGTTGTGGGGATGAGACCCTTGTCCACATCAACATGGGGACATGGTGCTTTGAGGGGTCACAGACCCCCAAAGCATCCTCCCAATGTTGAGGGCATGTGGCCTGGTATGGTTCAGGAGGGGGGGCGCTCTCTTGCCCCCCCTCTTTTCCTGCGGCCTGCCAGGTTGCGTGCTCGGATAAAGGGTCTGGTATGGATTTTTAGGGGGACCCCCACGTCAATTTTTTTTAAATTTGATGGGGGGGTTCCCCTTAATATCCATACCAGACCTGAAGGGTCTGGTATGGATATTTAGGGGGACCCCCACATCAATTTGTTTTTTAAATTTGACACGGGGTTCCCCTTATCCATACCAGACCTGAAGGACCTGGTAATTGAATTTAGGGGAACCCCCACGCTTTTTTTTAAATTATTTTTTTATTTTTTATCAATGAATGAATTGTTGGCTAATACAGAGAACACTCATTGAGTGTTCTCTGTATTACGGGAGCCGACAATGGAAAGTGATTTTAAAAGACTTTTTTTCCTTGCGAAACGACACTTTGGGCAGGGACAGTTCTAAGCACGGGAAACATGCGCCCCTTCAAAGGCATACTATAGACACCCCCCAGGTACGAAATTTAAAGGAATATTACACTTTTATTGTTTCACTTTAATCATTATTAAAATCACTGCTCCTGAAAAAACGGCCGTTTTTAAAACTTTTTTTTGCATTGATCCATGTCCCCTGGGGCAGGACCCGCGTCCCCAAACACTTTTTATGACAATAACCTGCATATTAGCCTTTAAAATTAGCACTTTAGATTTCTCCCATAGACTTGTACAGGGTGTTCCGGCTTTTCAAATTTGCAGCGAACAGCCCAAATTGTTCACTGAACAGGTGAACAGGCAATGTTCGAGTCGAACATGAGTTCGACTCGAACTCGAAGCTCATCCCTAATCCTGATTGACCCCAAGGAGTCTGCTTCTCAAGCCTTGGGCAAATTTGAGGCGCATGGGCAACCTCATGCTTCAAATCCTGCGAAAGGACCCAAGAATACGTGGCATAAAGGAGGAGGATGATTACCCTCCTTGACCACCGTTATAAGGGAAAGGTTATAGAACTCACCCCATCCCCACAGAGAGTGCAGAAGATAAAATCTCTTGAGGACACGTTAAAGAGGATTTTATGTAACATTTTTCCTTACTCCAGTAGGTTGCAGTGGCGTTAAAAATGTAGCTTTGAGTCTTCTGTTGGTCAAGAGAGGAGCGTTGGAGAAGGCGTCCGCCTAAGTGAGGCATTTCGGAATTTTTTTAGTCCTCGCCGCCCAGGGCTGTCAGCTTCCACATCTCATCGGCAGAGTCTGCATCACATGGTGGTCGATTACCTTTGGGCCAAAACAGAGATGGAAAGCTTTACAGCTGACGATCCACTGAATGGGTCATGAGAATAGACCACTGGCCAGAACTTGTCCAGTGAGCTACTGAGTTGTTGGGCTGCCCTTCATCCAGCGTGCTTTCAGAACGGGCATTCAGTGCTGCAGGAGGTCTTGTTACTGATCATAGAACGCGTCTGTCCACAGACTCCGTGGACCGTTTGACTTTTAAAAAAATGAATCAGTCCTGGATTACCAGCTATGAAGCCCCTGATGCCGATGTCACTGATTAAGTCTTTTTGGGGATGTGGAATCTCTGCAGGACTTCGAGGCTGCCTAGCTTTGAGGGTGTTCAATCATTTCATTTGTAAGAATGTTTTTAGTATAGGTTTCATGGGCACAATTAACACCAAAGGACCAATTTTTCTGCACCTGTTTGACAGGTGCATATCATTGCAATTTTTTACGGCAAGGCCAATTCTTCCTTTCAAGAGTACCTCTATAGAGTTATGGTGAGAAGGCGCCACCGACACCCAAAGACCAATTTTTAGGCACTCGTTACTTCTATCCAAAGTCAAAGTGACACCAGAATGCATCCAAAAAATCTCTACTCTTGTTCCCAGTGCACTACATTGTGGCCTCGTCATACACACAGTGGCTCCCCAGCTGTTGCTGAGCAAAATAAAGGCAGCTTGTAGGGAAAATGTCATTTTTATGGGCTTTATAAATGCAATTATTGCTGCAGCATATTTTAGACATGGTACAGATCTGCCACTTTACAGGTAGACTAAGGGGACCCCCCATGCACTATATTGGAAGGAATTTTTCATTTTTATGCTTTCACTTTAAAAATAAAAAAATCACGGCTTATTTAAAAATGACGTTTTTCACAAACTTTTTTTTTTATTGGTACATGTCCCCCCAGGGCAGGACCCTGACCCCTATAACCATTGTATGCTCAATTACTTGCATATAAGCCTCCAAAATGGGCACTTTTGATTTTTGACATTCAGGTCCCATTGACTTTAATGGGGTTCGTTATTCGTGTCCGAACGTTCGCGGTGTTCAAAAGTTCTGGTGCGAACTAAACAGGGGTCAGTTCATCCCATCCCTAGTTGCAATTAAAATGTACAAATTACAAGAATAAAGTATATTCTTAATTAACTTTTTGATTTTAATACTTTTTAATATAATAAACATATGACATTAATAATGGAGTCTGTGCTCATTCCTGAGGTTACCCGCACCTTAAATGTTCCGTACTTTTCTACTTTTTTTATTACAGGGAGGTCCTCATCAGCCTTCTGCTTCACCTTCATTGTGTAGGCTAGGGGTTTCCAAACGTTCTAAACAACGGGGGCCAGTTTACTGTCCTTTGGACTTTAGGGGAGCTGGACTGCGACCATTGGGAGTAGAAATTGTCCTGGTGTCACTGGGAGTAAACCGTATCCCATGGTTGGTGTCAGTGGGAGGAATAGTGCCCTATTGTTGGTATCAGTGACAGGAATTATGCCCCATTGTTGGTGTAGAAGGAAGCTTTGTCATTGGTGTCAGTGGGAGGAATAGTGCCCCATCATTGGTATCAGTGGGAGGAATAGTGCCCCATCATTGGTGTCAGTGGGAGGAATAGTGCCCCATCATTGGTGTCAGTGGGAGGAATAGTGCCCCATCATTGGTGTCAGTGGGAGGAATAGTGCCCCATCATTGTTATCAGTGGGAGGAGTAGTGCCTCATCATTGGTGTCAGTGGGAGGAATAGTGCCCCATCATTAGTGTCAGTGGGAGGAATAGTGCCCCATCATTGTTATCAGTGGCAGGAGTAGTGCCTCATCATTGGTGTCAGTGGTAGGATTAGTGCCCCATTGTTGGGGTCAGTGGTAGGATTAGAAGAAAAAAAAAGGAAAAATTTCCCCAAAGTGGGGTTTTTTAGGCAGCAAAGTAGAATAATTGATGCAATGTTAAATGAAAAAATGATTTATTTATAGTATCAAAAAGCATGACAGGATCGTTAAAACAACATGAGCTCCAGTAGGAAATAAGTGCTAGGATTAGTGCCCCATTGTTGGGGTCAGTGGGAAGAATAGTGCCCCATTGTTGGTGTCAGTGGGAAGAATATTGCCCCATTGTTGGGGTCAGTGGGAAGAATAGTGCCCCATTGTTGGGGTCAGTGGGAAGAATACTGCCCCATTGTTGGGGTCAGTGGGAAGAATACTGCCCCATTGTTGGTTTCAGTGGGAAGAATAGTGACCCATTGTTGGTGTCAGTGGGAAGAATAGTCCCCCATTGTTGGTGTAAGTGGGAAGAATAGTGCCCCATTGTTGGTGTCAGTGGGAAGAATAGTGCCCCATTGTTGGTGTCAGTGGGAAGAATAGTGCCCCATTGTTGGGGTCAGTGGGAAGAATAGTGTCCCATTGTTGGGGTCAGTGGGAAGAATACTGCCCCATTGTTGGGGTCAGTGGGAAGAATACTGCCCCATTGTTGGTTTCAGTGGGAAGAATAGTGACCCATTGTTGGTGTCAGTGGTAGGAAAGGTGCCCCACTGTTGGAGTCAGTGGTAGGAATAGCGCTCTATTGTTGGTATCAGGGACAGAAATTTTACCCCACTGAAGGAATAGTGTCATGTATCAGTGGGTGGAAAAGTGCCCCAAGGGCCCGATAAAGGCAAGCAAAGGGCCGTATCCATCCCCTGGGCTGGAATCTGGAGACCACTGGTCTAGTCAGTAGGATGGGGAGGACGTCCTTTACTAAACTGTACTGCTTAACTGCATTGGAGGCCAAGGAGGTCTGGTGGGGCCCCGGAGGTCTGGTGGGACCCTGGAGGTCTGGTGGGACCCTGTAGGCCAAAGAACTGACTGAACAGAATTACGTATTTTATCGAGTTCCACTTTAAACATTTGAAAGTGAAAAGTTTTTATATCTCATTTACAAGACAAACATCTTTGTTTTCCTGGTCCGTCAATGAACTCGGGGTAATGAGTGTAAGGTACGTTTCATATCTCTGTATCTTTTTCTTGGAACTATAATTGTGGAACCCAATTACTTTGATATAAAACCATAAAAGAAAATTCCAGCACAGCAGAATAATCAGATGAAAAGAAATTCGGGTGTAGGAGTTAATATTGGAATCGAAAATAATCTTAGAAGATAAGGAACTGATTACACAATGAGAAACGCAAAAGCCGCGGCGTGTTTGTTGAGACGATGTCGGCGGGTGGGATCTGACCGAGGAAGGAGAGGAATATATTTATTCTCTGGGTGGAATTCTGTTGTTCAAATGCATGATAAACCTCAGCTAAACATTTGTATTTTTAATAGGGGTGAGTTGTTAAAAATTCATCTCTCAGGTTAGAGCTAGTGATGGCCGAACAGTTGGCCCGGCGGTCGTTTCGCGGCGAATTTCGGCTGTTCGCGGTCCGCCAGTTCGGCGGACTATTGGCGTCGTTCGCCCGGCGGACTTCCGTGTTTTTACTGTGTAAAGGAACTTTGACCTGATGACACATCCATCATGGGGTACAGGACAGCCAATTGAGACATGACAGCACATGGACACTTGGACATTCCCCCTAACCTATAAATACACCCGATCCGGCGGCCATTTTACATTCTTTCTTCTGTCACTATAGGGAAAGGTTGCTGTGTGGAGTAGGGAGAGATAAATCGCTAGCTATTTGGTACACAAAAGTTCTTTTCAGGACTGGTATAGGTGTTAGGTGTATATAGGTTTGCTGTGCTACTGATTGTTGCAGCAGCCTGAGTGTCTTTTGTCAGTTTAGAGAAAGAGACAGGACGCTGTGTGCTGCTATTTTAGGGACAGCCAGATTAGTCATCATCATCATCATCATCATTAGCTGTTACTATCAGGTCCACAAAAGAGCTATTCGAGTAACAAGTAATTGTTCCAGTCTCCTCTTTTTTGCCAGTTTGTATAGGGACAGAAAAGAAGCAGTGTGTCAGGCAGTGAGGGTCAGTTTAAAGAGTTGCTGTTACTATTAGTTCCACAAAGGTTCTTTTCAGGACTGGTATCAGTGGTATGGTAATAGGCTTGTACACGTATAATATTCTTTCTTCCAAATATAGAAAGAATATTATACTTGACTGCTGCCCTTCTGCTGCAGTCTGCTAATCATTCACAACTCACTTGTTCCACAAAGCTCTTTATCAGGACTGGTAACTTGGTCTGTGTAGGGTGCTACAGTACATAGGGTTGAGTGCGGTACAGTCTGCTGTTCTGTAAGGACCGCTATCGGTCCACAATAGATAGGGTTGAGGTGCACCACTGCTGACCGCTGCCCTATACTGCAGCAGTCCTTCATTGGTATAGGGACTGATGTACAGTCTGCTAATCACTAACACACAACCTGCTTAGTCCACAAAAGTTCTTATAAGGACTGGTAACTTGGTCTAGGGTGCTACAGTACATAGGGTTGAGTGCGGTACAGTCTGTTGTTCTGTAAGGACCGCTATCGGTTCACAATAGATAGGGTTGAGGTGCACCACTGCTGACCGCTGCCCTATACTGCAGCAGTCCTTCATTGGTATAGGGACTGACGTACAGTCTGCTAATCACTAACACACAACCTGCTTGGTCCACAAAAGTTCTTATAAGGACTGGTAACTTGGTCTAGGGTGCTACAGTACATAGTGTTGAGTGAGGTACAGTCTGCTATTCTATAAGGACTGTTATCGGTCCACAATACATAGGGTTGAGGTGCACTACTGCTGACTGCTGCCCTATACTGCAGCAGTCCTTCATCGGTATAGGGACTGATGTAAAGTCTGCTAATCACTCACACACAACCTACTTGGTCCACAAAAGTCCTTGTAAGGGCTGGTAAGGTATATAGGGTGCTACAGTACATAGGGTTGAGTGAGGTACAGTCTGCTGTTCTGTAAGGACCGCTATCGGTCCACAATAGATAGGGTTGAGGTGCACCACTGCTGACCGCTGCCCTATACTGCAGCAGTCCTTCAGCAGTATAGGGACTGAGGTACAGTCTGCTAATCAGTCACACACAACCTACTTGGTCCACAAAGGTCCTTATAAGGACTGGTAACTTGGTGAAGGGTGCTACAGTACATAGGGTTGAGTGAGGTACAGTCTGCTGTTCTGTAAGGACCGCTATCGGTCCACAATAGATAGGGTTGATTTCTAAAAATGAATGAGGCATGGATCTCGGAGGAATTCAACACATGTGACCAGTAGACCATGTATATGACTATAAACTATTTTTTTAATCAAGCACACAGACCTTCTTTCTTCATTTGGCTCACTTCCTTGCCCCAAAAAAGCACACCGTACTATATGCCCCTACCCTCCTCTTTGAAGAGGTTGAGCGGTGTCATATTTCTACTGGGGCTGCTTATGAGGGGATCACACCATCCCTGTGCTGTGCTGACTTCCTCCTGGGGGTTCTTATTATGAGGGGATCACACCATCCCTGTGCTGTGCTGACTTACTCCTGGGGGTTCTTATTATGAGGGGATCACACCATCCCTGTGCTGTGCTGAGTTTCTCCTGGGCCTGCTTATTATGAGGGGATCACACCATCCCTGTGCTGTGCTGAGTTTCTCCTGGGCCTGCTTATTATGAGGGGATCACACCATCCCTGTGCTGTGCTGACTTACTCCTGGGGGTTCTTATTATGAGGGGAATCACACCATCCCTGTGCTGTGCTGACTTACTCCTGGGGGTTCTTATTATGAGGGGATCACACCATCCCTGTGCTGTGCTGACTTCCTCCTGGGGGTTCTTATTATGAGGGGATCACACCATCCCTGTGCTGTGCTGACTTCCTCCTGGGGGTTCTTATTATGAGGGGATCACACCATCCCTGTGCTGTGCTGACTTCCTCCTGGGGGTTCTTATTATGAGGGGATCACACCATCCCTGTGCTGTGCTGACTTACTCCTGGGGGTTCTTATTATGAGGGGATCACACCATCCCTGTGCTGTGCTGACTTACTCCTGGGGGTTCTTATTATGAGGGGATCACACCATCCCTGTGCTGTGCTGAGTTTCTCCTGGGCCTGCTTATTATGAGGGGATCACACCATCCCTGTGCTGTGCTGACTTACTCCTGGGGGTTCTTATTATGAGGGGATCACACCATCCCTGTGCTGTGCTGAGTTTCTCCTGGGCCTGCTTATTATGAGGGGATCACACCATCCCTGTGCTGTGCTGACTTACTCCTGGGGGTTCTTATTATGAGGGGATCACACCATCCCTGTGCTGTGCTGACTTCCTCCTGGGGGTTCTTATTATGAGGGGATCACACCATCCCTGTGCTGTGCTGACTTCCTCCTGGGGGTTCTTATTATGAGGGGATCACACCATCCCTGTGCTGTGCTGACTTCCTCCTGGGGGTTCTTATTATGAGGGGATCACACCATCCCTGTGCTGTGCTGAGTTTCTCCTGGGCCTGCTTATTATGAGGGGATCACAACATCCCTGTGCTGTGCTGAGTTTCTCCTGGGCCTGCTTATTATGAGGGGATCACACCATCCCTGTGCTGTGCTGACTTACTCCTGGGGGTTCTTATTATGAGGGGATCACACCATCCCTGTGCTGTGCTGAGTTTCTCCTGGGCCTGCTTATTATGAGGGGATCACACCATCCCTGTGCTGTGCTGACTTACTCCTGGGGGTTCTTATTATGAGGGGATCACACCATCCCTGTGCTGTGCTGACTTCCTCCTGGGGGTTCTTATTATGAGGGGATCACACCATCCCTGTGCTGTGCTGACTTCCTCCTGGGGGTTCTTATTATGAGGGGATCACACCATCCCTGTGCTGTGCTGACTTCCTCCTGGGGGTTCTTATTATGAGGGGATCACACCATCCCTGTGCTGTGCTGACTTCCTCCTGGGGGATCTTATTATGAGGGGATCACACCATCCCTGTGCTGTGCTGACTTCCTCCTGGGGGTTCTTATTATGAGGGGATCACACCATCCCTGTGCTGTGCTGACTTCCTCCTGGGGGTTCTTATTATGAGGGGATCACACCATCCCTGTGCTGTGCTGACTTACTCCTGGGGGTTCGTATTATGAGGGGATCACACCATCCCTGTGCTGTGCTGAGTTTCTCCTGGGCCTGCTTATTATGAGGGGATCACACCATCCCTGTGCTGTGCTGACTTACTCCTGGGGCTGCTTACGGTGCTGCTGTCAGTGCTGTATATCACAGTGCTGGTGTGAGTGCTTAATGTCACGCTGCTGCTGTCAGTGCTGTATATCACGGTGCTGATGTCAGTGCTTAATGTCACGCTTCTGATGTCAGTGCTCTCTATCACGCTGCTGCTGTCAGTGCTGTATATCACGGTGCTGATGTCAGTGCTTACTGTCACGCTTCTGATGTCAGTGCTCTCTATCACGCTGCTGCTGTCAGTGCTGTATATCACGGTGCTGATGTCAGTGCTTAATGTCACGCTTCTGATGTCAGTGCTCTCTATCACGGTGCTGCTGTCAGTGCTGTATATCACGGTGCTGATGTCAGTGCTTAATGTCACGCTTCTGATGTCAGTGCTCTCTATCACGGTGCTGCTGTCAGTGCTGTATATCACGGTGCTGATGTCAGTGCTTAATGTCACGCTTCTGATGTCAGTGCTCTCTATCACGCTGCTGCTGTCAGTGCTGTATATCACGGTGCTGATGTCAGTGCTTAATGTCACGCTTCTGATGTCAGTGCTCTCTATCACGGTGCTGCTGTCAGTGCTGTATACCATGGTGCTGATGTCAGTGCTCTCTATCACGGTGCTGCTGTCAGTGCTGTATATCACGGTGCTGATGTCAGTGCTTAATGTCACGCTTCTGATGTCAGTGCCCTCCATCACGGTGCTGCTGTCAGTGCTGTATATCACGGTGCTGATGTCAGTGCTTAATGTCACGCTTCTGATGTCAGTGCTCTCCATCACGGTGCTGCTGTCAGTGCTGTATATCACGGTGCTGATGTCAGTGCTTAATGTCACGCTTCTGATGTCAGTGCTCTCTATCACGGTGCTGCTGTCAGTGCTGTATATCACGGTGCTGATGTCAGTGCTTAATGTCACACTTCTGATGTCAGTGCTCTCTATCACGGTGCTGCTGTCAGTGCTGTATATCACGGTGCTGATGTCAGTGCTTAATGTCACGCTTCTGATGTCAGTGCTCTCTATCACGGTGCTGCTGTCAGTGCTGTATATCACGGTGCTGATGTCAGTGCTTAATGTCACGCTTCTGATGTCAGTGCTCTCCATCACGGTGCTTCTGTCAGTGCTGTATATCACGGTGCTAATGTCAGTGCTTAATGTCACGCTCCTGATGTCAGTGCCCTCTATCACGGTGCTGGTGTTAATGCTGTATGTCACGCTGCTGATGTCAGTGCTGTATATCACTGTGCTGTTGTCAGATGACTCTATCACGGTGCAGGTGTCATTGCTGTATGTCACGCTGCTGGTGATCATCTCCTGCACCCTCTTCTTTGCCTACCCTGGTCCCTGACCTTCCCTCTCCTCCATTGCCTTCATGCGCTCCACAGTCCTGAATTGTCAGAACAATTTCCCATATAAAAAAAGAATGCTTGTAGTTGTCGATCCCAGATTCACCTCATACATGTATTATGTCATTGGCCATGTGGTGGGACTATGTTTGCCCAGCTAATAATTATTTTGTGGCTGCAAATTTGACCTAAATGTTTGCAAAGTTCACCTCCCATTGAAGTCAATGGGGCCCGCCGCGAACTTTCTGTTTCGCGAACTATCGGCCGCGATCGCGAAACGTCCCGTCGGAAGTTCGTCCATCACTAGTTAGAGCAGCTTTTCTCAACCTCTTTACCTTAGATCAGTGGTCCTCAACCTGGGAGGGGGGGGGTTGGGACCACCTCGGGGGTCGAATGACGATTTGCCAGGGGTAACCGAATCCTGGGCTGTTCCTGAAGCCCGCACCGCTCTCCCAGTCTCTTTGCTGGGCTGTTCCTGGAGCCCATGGCTGCAAAATTTCAGAATTTAGAATTTCCGTATTTAGAATTTCCAAATATTCTAATTTCTGACTATTCTAATTTCCGAATATTTGAATTTCCAAATATTTGAATTTCCGAATATTTGAATTTCCAAATATTTGAATTTCCAAATATTTGAATTTCCAAATATTCAAATTTCCAAATATTCGAATTTCCGAATCTTCGAATTTCCGAATCTTCGAATTTCCAAATATTTGAATTTCTGAATATTCAGCAAACGGGTTTCCGTTAATTCGGATATTTCCGAATTAACAAATTTGTTGAGACTCTATCCTCTCTATCGTAACTGGCTATATATGTTATATATCTGTAGAATACCCAAATAATACTGTATTTAATGTACATTACTGTATATTCGAAAGATATCGTCCTCATGACTTTGTAATCATTTCTTGAATGTTCCAAATAAAACTTTTGTAAACAAAAAAAAAAGAAAAAAAAGAATTTGGAATGAAACTAATTGCACGTGTCTATTTTAGCAAATTACTTTTTTATTATGATCATTATTTATTATTAATTTGTTCTGTTACATTGGTTTAGATGCGGCATTCGTTATTTCAGATAATTCGTAACTTTAGATAAATTAGTATTCGTTATATTCACTAACAGCCAAATTTGAAAGGAAATTCCAATACCTATAATTTAATAGTTAGTTAGTTATTATTATTAGTTAGTTATTATTGGTTCGCTATTATTAGTTCGTTAGTTATTTTGAATTTTCGGATTTTCTTTCTTATTTTTGAAAATTTACAAATTCAGAATTTCTGAAAAAAACAAAAACAAATGAAACTAACAATTTTTTAGACGGTGCACGTGTCTAATGTAAAATATCCAGACTTGGAATTCTTTAAAATAATCTCTGAATTTTTAATGAGCTTGCAGGAATTTTTGTAGTTTTTGGATGAAGTTTGAATCCCTGGCAAGTGCCATCGCCTGGTGATGGACGGTCCTGCTGGGAAGATGACCAGACAAGGTCAGGAAGTATCAGCTTCTCGGAAAACCTCTCATTAACAAGAAGGGAATTCCGGCTGACAAGCGCGCGGATCTCTCGGTTGTTGCGTCGGATGTCCTTCAGCTCAGCGATACAGAAATAGATTCAGTAAGAGGCTTCTTCCCTCAGGAAATCGGGGGGATTCCGGAACTCCACATCCAGCAACATGGAGAACAAGTGACTCCATATGGGGTGCAGTGATCTTCCACTGTTTGTGCTTTATGTCTTAGGTTTTTCTTTTTTTTTTTACCATTTTTGTAACTTTTTTAATTTTTATTTTATTCAGAATGTGTTGAAAATCACTGTTCTATTCCAAGTACCGTATATTAACCACTTCAGCCCCGGAAGGTTTTACCGCCTTCAAGCCCAGGCCATTTTGTGCGATACGGCACTGTGTCGTTTTAACTGAAAATTGTACTGTCGTGCGACGTTGTAACCAAATAAAATTGATGTCCTTTTTTTTTTTTTTTTTTCCCCACAAATGTAGCTTTCTTTTTGATAACCTCTGCGGTTTATATTTTTTGTGCTATAAACAAAAAAAAAAAAAGACTGGCAATTTTGAATAAATATTTTTTATTCAATTATTTTATTTTATATATATTTTTTTATTTTGAAAAAAATATATATATTTTTTTACCTGCTGCTACAAAACATATCCAATAAAATAACAATGTAAAAAAAGTTTATTTATTCATCAATTAAGGCCAATATTTATTCTGCTACTTTTTTTTTTTTTTGGGTTAAAAAAAAATCAGAATAAGAGTTTATTGATTGGTTTGCGCAAAAGTTATCTTATCTACAAACTATGGGATAGATTTAATTTTTTTTTTTATAGTAATGGCGGCGATCAGCAATTTTTTTATTTTTTTTTTGTGGGACTGTGACATTACGGTGGACAAATCTGACACTAGGTGACACTTTTTGGGGACCAGTGCTTAAAAAAATAAAAATAAAAAATGCACTGTCACTGTACTAATGACTCTGGCAGGGAAGGTTTTAACATCACGGGCACTCAAAGGGTTAAATGTGCGCCTAGAGGGTGCTTTCTAACTGTGGGGGAGAGGTGCTTTGACTAGCGGAAAACAGAAATCTGTGTTTCTGCTTATCAGAAACACAAGATCTCCATTTTCCTCCCTCACAGAACGGCGGTCTGCCTCTCTTCAGAACGGTCGGCGGGCACCGCATCCTCTGGACCCGCTGATTGGCTCCCGCTGTGTCCAATCACAGTAGGAGTGGGTTGCCGGTGGTGCGTGCCCCAGACCCCGTGCACGAAATCATGTTACAGGTCCTTTATTTTGCGCAGGAGAGCCGCATTGCCGCATTATATCTCCGTGGGGCAGTCCAGAAGTGGTTAACAGCAGATTCTTTTCTATTCTATTCTATCCTTTATGTTAACATAAAGAAAAACAACACAATGAATTCATTTTTTTTTTTTTTTATGAAAATAAGTCTTCTACTATACTCATAATTCCCCATTTACACCGGAGCGACATTGCCACATTGCGTTTTTCACTTGTTTTTTTTTGTAGATCGTCTTATGGAATGAAACCATTCATTATGAATGCACCTCCCATCAGTGGCGGCCCATCTATAGAGGGTGCACAGGTGCCGCCCCCGTCCATGCGTCCGGCTCCCTGAGCTACATATTAGTGGCGCCAGACTATGGATTCCAATGCGGCAAAGTGTTTTTTTGAAGCTTCAAAAAAGGGTGGGCTCGGAGCGCAGATCCCACCCAGTTGTGTGACAATAGCGAATACATTTTGTTTGCTATTTTCACACTAAATTTCCTCCCCGCCAATCAGGCGACAGGTCATAAGACCTGTTTTCCGATAGGCCAAAGCAGCAGGCGATCCTATTGGACGCCTAGAGCTCTAAGGAAGAGAGAGGAGACACACGGGAGGAAGCTCCTGGATGAGCGCACACGGAGCCGCTGCCTGCAACCCGCCGCCAGAGTAAGAGAAAGTAGACATGCGCGAGGAAGCCCCTGGATGGACACTGGAGCCACTGCCTGCACCCTGCCAGCCCAAGGAAAAGAGAGGAGAGACACGGGAGGAAGCTGCTGGATGAGGACACACGGAGCCGCTGCCTGCACCCCGCCGCTCGAGGAAGAGAGAGGAGATACACGGGAGGAAGTAGCTGGATGAGCGCACACTAGAGCCGCTGCCTGCACCCCACTGCCTGCACCCCGCTCCCCAAGGAAAATAGAGGAGACACACGTGAAGAAGCTGCTGGATAAGTGGAAATCGGAACCACTGGCTGCACCTCTACCCCTGAGGAAGAGAGAGGTGACACATGGGAGGAAGCCGTTGGATGAGCTGGCATTAGAGCCGCTTCCTGCACCCCGCCGCCTGAGGAAAATAGAGAAGACACACGGGGAGGAAGCTGCTGGATGAGCTGACACTGGAGCCGCTGCCTGCACCCCGCCGCCTGAGGAAGAGAGAGGAGACACACGGAAGGAAGTTGATGGATGAACGGACACCAGAGCTGCTGCCTGCACCTCACCGCCCAAAGAAGAGAGAGGAGACACACGGGAGGAAGCCGTTGGATGAGCGGACACCAGAGCCGCTGCCTGCACCTCGCTGCCCAAGGAAAATAGAGGAGACACACGGGAGGAAGCCGCTGGATGAGTGCACACTGGAGCCGCTGCCTGCACCCCGCCGCCCAAGGAAAATAGAGGAGACACACACGGGAGGAAGCTGCTGGATAAGCGGAAATCAGAACCGTTGCCTGCACCTCTCCACCCGAGGAAGAGAGAGGTGACACATGGGAGAAAGCCGCTGGATAAGCAGACACTGGAGCTGCTGCGTGCACCTCGCCACCCGAGGAGGAGAGAGGAGACACACAGGAATAAGTCGCTGGATGAGCGCACACCGGAGCCACTACCTGAACCTCGCCACCCGAGGAAGAGAGAGGAGACACATGAGAGGAAGTCGCTGGATGAGCAGACACCGGAGCCACTGCCTGCACCCCGCCACCCGAGGAAGAGAGAGGAGACACACGGGAGGAAGCCACTGGATGAGTGGATACCTGAGTTGCTGCCTGACTCCCTGCCGCCTGAGGTAAATAGAGGAGACACATGGGAGGAAGCCGCTGGATGAGCACACACACCGGAGCCGCTGCCTGCACCCTGCCACCCGAGGAAGAGAGAGTAGACACACAGGAGGAGGCCGCTGGATGGACGGACACCAGAGCCACTGCCTGCACCTCGCTGTCCGAGGAAGAGAGTAGATACAGGGGAAGAAGCAGCTGGATAAGCGGACACCGGAGCTGCTGCCTGCACCTCGTCACCCGAGTTAGAGAGGAGACACACGGGAGGAAGCCGCTGGATGAGTGCACACCGAAACCACTGCCTGCACCCCCCCACCCGAGGAAGAAAGTGTAGACACATGGGAGGAAGCCTTTGGATGGATGGACACTGGAGCCGCTGCCTGCACCTCGCCACCCGAGGAAGAGAGAGTAGACACATGGGAGGATGCTGCTGGATAGACGGACCCTGGAGCCGCTGTCTTCACCCCACTGCCCGAGGAAGAGAGATAAAACACATGTGAAAAAGCGACTGGATGAGCAGACATCTGAGCCGCTGCCTACACCCCGCCACCCAAGGAAGAGAAAGTAGACACACACGAGGAAGCCCCTGGATGGATGGACACTGGAGCCGCTGCCTGCACCCTGCCGCCCGAGGAAGAGAGAGGAGACTCACCGGAGAATACCGCTGGATGTGCACACACCGGGGTCACTGCCTGCACCTCGCCACTCGAGGAAGAGAGAGGAGACAGACGGGAGGAAGCCGCTGGATGAGCACACACAAGAGCCACTGCCTGCACCTCGCTGCCTGAGGAAGAGAGAGGAGACACGCGGGAGGAAGCCGCTGGATGGACGGACACCGGAGCCACTGCCTTTTCCCCCCCCACCCAAGGAAGAGAGAGGAGACACACGGGAGGAAGCCGCTGGATGAGCAGACACCGGAGCCACTGCCTGCAACTCACTGCCCGAGGAAGAGAGAGGGGACACATGGGAGGAAGCCGCTGGATGAGCGGACACCGAAGCCGCTGCCTGCACCTCGCCACCTGAGGAAGAGAGAGGAGACACACAGGTGGAAGCCACTGGATGGAAAGACACCAGAGCCGCTGCCTGAGGAAGAGAGAGGAGACAAACGGGAGGAAGCCGCTGGATGGACGGACACCGCCGCCCGAGGAAGAGAGAGAGAGCCGACACAAGGCGGGCGGACCGTGCTGGAGGATATCACAACCCGCCACCTAGATGGGGTAAGCCCCCCCAACTGAGCCACTGGAGGGGGGGTTTAGTGCAGCGCCGCCAGCTGCCCGTTGTTTGCCGACCTCCCCCAAAAGAAAAAGCCACCAGCTGCCACTGCCTCCCATTGCTCCAAAAACATGCCAAAGAAGCTCAAGTACCAATTTAAGCACTTAGAAACATGCACTGGTGCTTAGATTCAGCTTTATGGACTTTGGAAAATGATATCAAAGACATTAGGCAAGCCATACACAAATTCTTCTGCGATAACGATAATGAGGAAACAGCTCCGGTCACACAATGGGAGGCCCACAAATGTGTCCTAAGGGGAAAATTCCTTGCTTTAAAAACCTCCTGTAAAAAGGCCCATCAAGCCAGAACCACAAACTTGATCCAAAAAATTAAAGCCCCTAGAGCTGGCTCATAAGCAGACTCAAGCCCAACAAACATACCACGACCTTACACAGACCAGGGAACTCCTACTTGCAGAATTAAACCACAAAATGAAACGTGAATTTGTTTTACAACAAAAACTATTTTATGAATTTGGGAACAAAAGTGGAAAATACTTAACCAAAGCCATTCAAGCGAACAAAGCACACACCAACATTCATACTATTACTGACCCTCAAGGTAGGGATAAAGTCACGGCCCCAGATATAGCATCCCAATTCGAAGCATACTACTCCATACTACTCCAAACTATATACAACCTCAGTACGCAATCAGCCGGTCCTACCGCAAACAACACTAAACGCTCCCTTATTAAGAAATATCTAAAAGAACACTGTCCTAAACTCATTGACAAAGAAGATGCCTACCAATTAGAAAATCCCATTTTGGAAGACGAACTCAAAAAAGCGATCAAACAGCTAAAAGCCGAAAAAAGCCCCGGCCCAGACGGGTTTGCAGCCACCTATCTTAAAAACCTTTACAGATGTACTTACTGGCCCTTTCCTCAAGGTCTTTAACTCCCTCTCTTCCTCCACACTCCCCTTCCACAGCCTTCTCGAAGCACCCATTACAGTCATACCAAAGGAAGGAAAAGACACAACATCAGTTACTAACTACAGGCCATTTTCCCAATTGAACGTCGACATAAAACACTTTGCCAAAATCTTTGCCAACCGCTTGCTTCCTCTCCTACCATCTCTAATAGGAAAAGACCAAGTTGGTTTTATTCCGGGACGAGAAGCAAGAGATAACACTACTAGGGTCATAAATGTCCACCACTGGATGACCACCAACAAACATAAAGGGTTCTTCCTATCATTGGATAGAAGGCGTTTGACAGATTGGCCGGCCTGGGACTACATGGGAGCAGTATCAAGACACTTAGGACTTCAAAACTGGATGTTCAACTCAATCATGTCCCTATATACAACGCCAACTGCTAGAGTCCGGATTAATGGCCATCTGTCAAACGGCTTCTCCGTAACCAATGGGACAAGGCAGGCATGCCCACTATCCCCTATTCTTTTGGTACTAAACCTGGAACCACTCTTAAATTGCCTCAGGAACAACGACGACATCAAAGGTATACCCATAGCGGATCGCACTTATAAATTAGCAGCTTTCGCTGACGACATTTTACTCTCCCTAAACGAGCCACATATATCAATCCCAAATTTATTGAAAGATTTCAAACTCTTCCAGCACCTTTCTAATTTCAAAATCAACTTCACAAAATCCCACGCCCTTAGTATCACCATTCCACGAGAGATGGTTACACATTGCGAAAATAATTTCCCCTTTCAATGGCGACACGATGCGATTAAATACCTAGGGATCTTCCTAACAGCGAACCTTTCAGATATTTTCACCAAAAACGATCTACCCATTCTCAAAACTATATCTGATGATCTTAAAAAAATTGAACAAACCACAATTTTCCTGATATGGCCACGCAGAAATTTTAAAAATGAATATCTTACCTCATATTTTATATATCCTACAAACTATCCCCATTAAACTCCCCCCCATCCTTCTTCCTATCTTATAGAAGGATATGTACATGATTTTTATGGAAGCAAAAACACCTGAGAATTACAGATGACCTTCTAACACGACCCAAAAACGAAAGGGGGCTTTGGTCTTCCAGATCTCAAGGATTACTACTGGGCCTGCCGTCTTTCCAGAACTGTTGATTGGGCACTACATAGTCACTGCAAAGATTGGGTTAGACTAGAAAACTCACTGCCCCCTTTACCATTACGATCGGCACACTGGTTGTCGCCTAACCATATCCCCACCACACTCAAGGAACATCCTCTTAGCCCTTGTACACACGGTCGGACATTCTGATGGAAAATGTCCGATAGGACCGTGTTGTTGGATAATCCGTCCGTGTGTGGGCTCCATCGGACTGTTTCCGTCGAAATATCCGACCGACAAAGTTTTAGAGCTGGGCTATAAAATTTTCCGACAACATGATCCAATCGGACTTTGTCTGATAGTTTGTAGAGAATTCTGATCGGACAAAGTGCCACGCATGCTCAGATCAAATTCCTAGACCAAAGCTATTGGCTACTAGCGTGAACGTAGTCCCGTCGTAACTAAATTACGTCATCAGGTTCCGAACGATCGGATTGTCCGACAACTTTGTCCGACCCTGTGTATGCAACACCAGTTTCGGACAAAATCTGTCAGACAAAATCCAATGGATTTTGTTGTCGGAATGTCCGATCGTGTGTACAAGGGCTAATTGACACTCAGTTGTTTCAGGGAAACTTGTAAAAAAATTGCACATTTCTTCCATTCCTGGACCCTTAAGCCCCATACACACTATCAGTTTTTCTGCTGAGTTTTTCCTTCAGGTTTACCAAAACCATGTAGTGCAAGGGCCGGCCTGATTGCATACAAATTGAAACTCTTAAAGTGGTTGTAAACCCTTACAAACCACTTTGACCTACAGGTAAGCCTAGATTAAGGCTTACCTGTAGGTCCAAGAAATATCTCCTAAACCTATATGGTTTAGGAGATATTTGCCCAAAAACAGGCACCGCTGTCTACGGCGCATGCGCCGTAGACAGCGGCGCGCAGGCTCACTGAGCGCGGCATTCTCAGAGACGGAGCTGCCGCGCGTGTCGGCTCCCGTGCGCATGCGCGGGAGTGACGTCATCGCGGCTTCGCCGAATGACAGCGGCGGAGCTGCGAGACCCCACCAAGAAGATGGATGCGGCGGACTACAGGGGACAGAGGCGACTTCGCTGGCTCCTGTGTCAGGTAAGTGACACAAAATGGGCTACTATGCGATGCGATGCGATGCATAGTAGTCCATTATGCTTTGCCTTTACAGGGAATGAAAGAGGAAGTAAACTCATCAGGGTTTACTTCCTCTTTAAGGTTTGACCTCATATTATATGGTTTTGGTAAATCTGAAGGAAAAATTCAGCAGAAACACTGATAGTGTGTATGGGGCTTTAAAGTAGTTGTACACCTTGTACAACCACTTTTACCTACAGGTAAGCCTTAATATAGGTGCTGGAAATATTTCTTAAAACCTCCACGGTTTAGGAGATATTTACAAAAAAGGCTTGCGCCGATGACTACGGCACTTTAGAAAGGG
Source organism: Lithobates pipiens (assembly GCF_037356315.1). Classification (NCBI taxonomy): domain Eukaryota; kingdom Metazoa; phylum Chordata; class Amphibia; order Anura; family Ranidae; genus Lithobates; species Lithobates pipiens. The sequence continues at coordinate 12,228,606 of NW_027507758.1, read as the reverse complement.
CAGATTGTGCCGTTTCTAATAGGGGTCATGCTGTGACGTCACGAGACTCCGGCCAGTCACTGAGCCGGAGTTTGAGGCCCCGGAAGGAAGAGGGGTAAAGATGGACGCTTCCTGCTAGTGGGAACAATGGAGACATTGTGTGCGGGCTTTGGTTTCAGGTAAGTGACACATAATGGGCTACTATGCGATGCATAGTAGCCCACTATACTTTACCTTTGCAGGGAAATAAAGGGGAAATAAAACCCACCGGGGTTTACTTTCTCTTTAACTTCTATAAGACTCAACCCTGCCTTTGTCCATGGTATGTCCGCAGAATTCCTCACAAATCAATAGCAACACCCAGGAATATTAACACATCAGTTTTTTAACCACTTCAATACAGGGCACTTTCGCCCCCTTCCTTCCCAGCCCAATTTTCAGCTTTCATCGCTCTAGCGCTTTCAGTGACAATTGCGCAGTCATGCTAAACTGTACCCAAATGACATTTTTATCATTTTGTTCGCACAAATAGAGCTTTATTTTGGTGGTATTTATTCACGACTCCATTTTTTATTTTTTGCGATATAAGCGCAAAAAAGCGGAAATTTGGAAAAAAAACAATATTTTCTTTTTTCGATTTTAAAAGAAATCCAATAAAATCAAATTTTGTCATAAATTTAAGCCAAATGTATTCTGCTACATGTTTTTGGTAAAAAAAATTCCGTTAAGTGTATAATAATTGGTTTGTGTGATCACGGAAATATGTACGCAAATGATCATGTACATATGTGTGCAGGTGATCACGTACATATGTGTGCAGATAATCATTGGGACATGTGATTTTAGTGGGACATATGTGGGGGACATGTTTTTATTATTAGGGACATGTGTATTTATTATTTGGGGCATGTGTGTTTTGGGGACATGTGTGGGGACATTGTGTTTACACTGTGTGGTGATTTGTGTTTACACTAGACTGGTGATCAGTGAGTAAAAAGCTGTAAAAAACAGCTCATACTCACTGATCATCAGCCGGCTGCAGCGATCTGCTCTCCTCTCCTCAGCGATGACTTCTGTGTGAGGAGAGGAGGGGCCTATTGCCTAGCAACCGGCTGTTTGTTTACATCACATGACGGCCGTGATTGGAAACGGCCGTCATGTGATCAGGAGGGCCAATCACAGAGCCCTCCTGCCGATCCGAGATGCGCCGTGTCTGGGTGACACGGGCGCATCGGGATCGCGCCGCTGCGCGAGCACGCGCGCGATCCCGCTCCTTCTGATGGACGTTCCTGAACGTCCTATCAGAAGTAGACGGCTCCCACCCGGCCGTATATGTGCATTGGCCAGGTGGGAAGTGGTTAAGGATGGCTCTCTCCTAGAACGTCCTACGTTAGTGCCTACTCTCACCAACAACCCTCTCCCGCTCTGGACCTACATTCATATCCGTCACTTCCTACAAAGAGATCAATCGTGACGCCTCCATTTCACGATCCTTCACTCCGTTTGAACACTTATGCTCCCAAACTAGCCCCGAACAACATTTGATCTCCAGTATCTATACCATGCTATTTGCAGATATCTCCCCTAAGGCTGGAAAGTCTTACACCACATGGAAAAAAGACATACACTTAGCCCTTGTACACACGGTCGGACATTCTGAGGGAAAATGTCCGATAGTACCGTGTTGACGTATAATCCGACCGTGTGTGGGCTCCATCGGACTGTTTCCATCAGAATATCCGACGGACATAAGTTTTAGAGCTGGGCTATAAAACTTTCCGACAACATGATCCGATCGGACTTTGTCCGATTGTGTGTAGAGAGTTCCGATCGGACAAAGTGCCACGCATGCTCAGATCAAATTACGAGACCTAAGCTATTAGCTACTAGCCTGAACGTAGTCCCGTCGTAACTAAATAACGTCATCACGTTCTGAACGATTGGATTTTCCGACAACTTTGTTCGACTGTGTGTATGCAACACCAGTTTCGGACAAAATCCGTCGGACAAAATCTGACGGATTTTGTTGTCGGAATGTCCGACCGTGTGTACAAGGGCTTAGCCCTTGTACACACGGTCGGAGATTCCAACGGAATGTGTCCTATCGGGCCGTTTTGTCCGATATTCCGACAGTGTGTGGTCTCCATCGGACTGTTTCCGTTGGAGTATCTGACGGACCAAGTTTTCCAACTTGTCCGTAAAATTTTCCGACAAAATGCTCCGATCAGACATACTCCGATCATGTGTAGCCTACTCCCACGGACAAAGTGCCACGCATGCTCAGATCAAATTCCTACACCAAAGCCATTGGCTACTAGCCTGAACGTAGTCCCGTCATAACGAAATAACGTCATCGCGTTATGTACAATTGGATTTTCCGACAACTTTGTCCGACCGTGTGTATGCAACAGTTTCGGACAAAATCCGTCAGACAAAATCCAACAGATTTGGTTGTCAGAATGTCCGACCGTGTGTACAAGGGATAAGAGTTATCAGACGTCCAATGGGAACATATGTTCATGATTGCCCATAAAGGCTCCCTAAACGTCTCCATTCAAGAAAACAACTACAAGCCCCTGACTCGCTGGTACAGAGCCCCCAGCGATTCTAAACAAGCACAATCCTTCCTATACCAACAAATGCCGGAGATGCGCCGGACAACCAGGCACCTTGTTACACATCCTGCGGTCATGCCAAGTTAATCCAACCATTTTTGGTCGCAAGTCCGAGAACTTACAGAATGGATATCCACATAGGCTTTAGATCATGCTCCAACCCAATGCCTCTTTCATCACTCTGATATACCAGCACACCATTATCGTAATGCCGCGTACACGCGGTTGGACTTTCCGACGCAAGTGTGCGATCGGAGCTTGTTGTTGGAAATTCTGACCATGCGTAGGCTCCGTCGGGCAGTTTCCATCGCACAAAATTCGAGATCCGGTTCTCAAATTTTCTGACGACAAAATCAGTTTCTCGTAAATTCCGATCCCGTGTAGACAATTCCCGACGCACAAAGTGCCACGCAATGCTCAGAAGAATCAAGCAGAAGAGCAGCACTGGCTATTGAACTTCATTTTTCATGGCTCTTCGTAGGTGTTGTACGTCACCGCGTTCTTGACGTTCGGAAATTTCCGACCAACTTTGTGCGAAGTCATGGGCCCATTGGGACCACTTCCGAACAACCAACAGATATCTGACATTAATGAACTAATACCTTACCATGATCTGACCATCCAAGATAAACACTTACTGATTACATCACGCATCCCCCCCCACCCCCTATTTTCTCTTCTTTTCCACAAGGCATGGGCCTCCCACCCCTACCCAAAGGATGAGTTCGGGAGACCCCAATGTCGATGCTTTCCATTTACCACTTTTCGGTACCAGGTGTCTAATACACCTAATTCCCACCACCCTACCAAGATATCTCACCGTAACCACTTAACAATTGCCGGAGACTGAGGGCATAACCACTAACCTACCAATCCTCCTGACCTCCCCACTCCATTCCCACCCCCCTCCTCGCCTCGTTTTACCCCCCCCCCCCATACCTTCACCTCTCTGTCTTCCACCACCCACTAAGACCCCGATTTACTACTTGTTGCTAATCGGATGTTCAAGACGGAACACCCAGTTGGCAACATCATATTCCTTTGGATTGAATTACCATACAAATGCCCCCACACACCACTATTCACGCATTCGGAACCTCCCTTGACTATTTTTTTTTTCCACAAGACAGAAAGACGTGCTATGGCATTTAGTAATATTTACTCTAAAGTTGAATTACTGTTGATCTTTTTTTTACCCTGCATAACACTTAATCTTCCTCTGGATTTTAAACCGCTTACACAAAAGAGTGCCCCCCCCCCCCCCGGGTGCTTCTACCGACTCACCGATTCCATCGATGAGTCAGAGAACAGATTCGACGACCACAGACGGTGACCGATAGAGAGTCTCTATGATCTGTTCGGAGGCGGGGCACGATGTTGTGATGTCACGCCCGGCCTCTGCATTAAAAAAAACGGCGCCGTCGCGGCTGGGAAGATCATTTTTTTTTCATTTATTTTAGACTTCCCAGCCTAGAGGTGAGATATAGGGTCTTATTGATCCCCCCCCTGTAGGACGATCAGGAACGTCCTTGACTTTGTGCAGTGATATCTGAATGATGCCTGCAGCTACTGACATCATTTAGATATTGCCGTTTTCAGCCGGCGATTCCCTGCACCATAAGAACGATCGTAGCGGCTGTTCCGCCGATTGATCATTCTTACGGGTGGCGTCCCCCCCCCCCCCGGTGCTTCCACCGACTCACCGCTTCCATCTGAGAGTCGGAGAACAGATCCGACAACACAGGATGGTGACGATAGAGAGTCTCTATGATCTGTTCGGAGGTGGGGCACGATGTTGTGAGGTCACGACCGGCCTCTGCATAAAAAAAAAATCGTTTTTTAAAAATTTATTTTAGGCTTCCCAGCCTAGAGGTGAGATATGGAGTCTTATTGACCGCACAGATCTCACTGTAAAAAGAACAGATCGTGTCATATTCCTATTACAAGAGATGTTTACAAAGGAATAAAAATTTTCACTTTTTTTTTTTTTTTTTTAAGTGTCAAACTAAAAAAAAAAAAAAAAAAAGTGAAAATTTTTATTCCTAAGTGTCAAACTAAAAAAAAAAAAAAAAAGTAAAATTAACAATAAAAAATTAAAATAAAAAATGAAAGCGCCCCTGTCCCCATGAGCTCGCACGCAGAACCAAACGCAAGTCCCGCCCACATATGAAAACGGTGTTCAAACCACACATGTGAGGTATCGCCCAGACCGCTATAAACAAAAAATTGCAACAATTTTGAAAAAAAAAGCAATATTTTTTACTTTTTGCTATAATAAATATCCCCTAAAAATATATAAATATATTTTATGTTATATATATTTTAATATAAATAAAAAATGTTTTGCTTTCCTCAGTTTAGGCCGATACATATTCTTCTACATATTTTTGGTAAAAATATAAATAAATAAATCGCAATAAGTGTTTATTGATTGGTTTGCGCAAAAGTTATAGCGTTTACAAAATAGGGGATAGTTTTATGGCATTTTATTAATATATATATTTTTTTATTAGTAATGGCGGTGATCAGCAATTTTTATCGGGTCTGCGACATTATGGCGAACACATCGGACACTTTTGGCGCAATTTTATGACCATTCACATGCGATCAGTGCAATTAAAAATTGCGTGGTCATGCGGCGTGGGTCCCAAACAAAATTGACATCCTCCCCCCCCCCCCACAACTAGAGCTTTCTTTTGGTGGTATTTGATAACCTCTGTGGGTTTTTATTTTTTGCGCTATAAACAAAAATAATTGCGATAATTTTGAAAAAAGCACAATATTTTTTACTTTTTGCTATAATAAATATCCCCCAAAAATATAAATATATTTTATATTATATATATTTTAATATAAATATATAAAAAAAATTTCCCTCAGTTTAGGCCCATACATATTCTTCTACATAATTTTGGTAAAAAAAAAAAAATCGCAATAAGCGTTTATTGATTGGTTAGCACAAAAGTTATAGCGTTTATAAAACAGGGTATAGATTTATGGACTTTTATTAATAATTTTTTTTTTTTTTTATTAGTAATGGCGATCAGCAGGGATTGCGTTCACGAAGCTCCCGGTGGGCGCACGACCGCAAGCCGCCTTATAAAGGGCAATGTACAGGTACATAATTCTGCCTGTACGTGCCCTTCTGCCGGCATATATCGGTGTGAGGTGGTTGGGAAGCAGTTAATGAGTGAAATAAGTATTTGATCCCCTATCAATCAGCAAGATTTCCGGCTCCCAGGTGTCTTCTATACAGGTAACAAGCTGAGATGAGGAGCACTCTCTTAAAGGAAGTGCTCCTAATCTCAGCTTGTTACCTGCATAAAAGACATCTGTCCACAGAAGCAAGCAATCAGATTCCAATCTCTCCACAATGGCCGAGACCAAAGAGCTGTCCAAGGATGTCGGGGACAAGATTGTAGACCTACACAAGGCTGGAATGGGCTACAAGACCATTGAAGCCCTTTGGCATCAACTCAATTCACCATGTTTGGAGGAGGAGGAATGACCCAGAGAACACCATCCCCCACCATCAAACATGGAGGTGTAAACATTATGGTTTGGGGGTGTTTTTCTGCTAAGAGGACAGGACAACTTCACCGCATCAAAGGGACGATGGACGGGGCCCATGTACCATCAAATCTTGGGCGAGAACCTCCTTCCCTCAGCCAGGGCATTGAAAATGGGTCATGGATGGGTCTTCCAGCATCACAATGACCCAAAATACACAGCCAAAGCAACAAAGTAATGGCTCAAGAAGAAGCACATTAAGGTCCTGGAGTGGCCTAGCCAGTCTCCAGACCTTAATCCCATAGAAAATATGTGGAGGGAGCTGAAGGTTCGAGTTACCAAACATCAGCCTCGAAACCTTAATGACTTGGAGAGGATCTGCAAAGAGGACAAAATCCCTCCTGAGATGTGCAAACCTGGAGGCCAACTCCAAGGAACGTCTGACCACTGTGACTGCAAACAAGGGTTTCTCCGCCCATTTTGTACGAATCGAAAATTAGTTTGAATTTCCGAAATACGATATTTTATGCATACGAATTCCGTACGAAATACGAAATTTGGTTTTACGAACTTCGGATCCAAATTCATAATGAAAATTTGTAATTGTTACGAAAAGTTAACAAACCTAAAAGTTAAAAACCCCAGGAAGTCAGCACAGCGCAGGAATGTTGGGAGCCCTATTGGGAATTTCTATGCTTATGAATTTTATACGAAATTTCATTAACGAATTTTGGATCCAAATTAACAGAATTGTGACTGGTGTTTTGTTCACCAATCAGAGGAAGTCCGCACAGCACAGGGATGGTGGGAACCCCTCATAATGGGCACAGTGGGTGTACAGACCTGGGAACTCAGCACAGGGATGGTGGGAACCCCTCATAATGGGCACAGCAGGTGTACAGACCCGGGAACTCAGCACAGGGATGGTGGGAACCCCTCATAATGGGCACAGCAGGTGTACAGACCCGGGAACTCAGTACAGGGATGGTGGGACCCCCTCATAATGGGCACAGCAGTTGTACAGACCTTGGAATTCAGCTCAGGGATGGTGGGAACCCCTCATAATGGGCACAGCAGGTGTACAGACCCGGGAACTCAGCACAGGGATGGTGGGACCCCCTCATAATGGGCACAGCAGTTGTACAGACCTTGGAATTCAGCACAGGGATGGTGGGAACCCCTCATAATGGGTACAGCAGGTGTACAGACCTGGGAATTCAGCACAGGGATGGTGGGAACCCCTCATAATGGGCACAGCAGGTGTACAGACCCGGGAACTCAGCACAGGGATGGTGGGAACCCCTCATAATGGGCACAGCAGGTGTACAGACCCGGGAACTCAGCACAGGGATGGTGGGACCCCCTCATAATGGGCACAGCAGTTGTACAGACCTTGGAATTCAGCACAGGGATGGTGGGAACCCCTCATAATGGGCACAGCAGGTGTACAGACCTGGGAATTCAGCACAGGGATGGTGGGAACCCTTCATAATGGGCACAGCGGGTGTACAGACCCGGGAACTCAGCACAGGGATGGTGGGAACCCCTCATAATGGGCACAGCAGGTGTACAGACCTGGGAATTCAGCACAGGGATGGTGGGAACCCCTCATAATGGGCACAGCAGGTGTACAGACCCGGGAACTCAGCACAGGGATGGTGGGACCCCCTCATAATGGGCACAGCAGTTGTACAGACCTTGGAATTCAGCACAGGGATGGTGGGAACCCCTCATAATGGGCACAGCAGGTGTACAGACCTGGGAATTCAGCACAGGGATGGTGGGAACCCCTCATAATGGGCACAGCGGGTATACAGACCTGGGAATTCAGCACAGGGATGGTGGGAACCCCTCATAAAAACCTGGACATGGAGGATGCACAGAGCTCAGTAGCTGGAGGGCCTGTGTGTCCATCTGAGTCTGTGCCAATACCCAATGTGTCTCCCCAGTCTGTGCCAATACCCAGTGTGCCTGTGTCCTCCCAGTCTGTATGTAAAGTTTCAGTTGCCAAGAATGTGTCCAATCCTTCTGTGTCTTCTAAAATTGCAGAGGCAGCAAGAGGTGCTGAGGCTGGTGCGTCAGGTGTGGTGCCAGTCCCCCTCCCCCGACACTGCAGGGTTTCTATTGCAGATCGTGGGGTGCAGAAGAGTGGGGAAAATAGTGGGGAGGCTGGCCTGGTGGTAGATAAGGGAAGGGAGAGTGGGGGGGAGGGGGTTAAAGGGGAGGATAGGTGTGGGGAGGCTGGTTGTGGTTTATCCAAGGATGATATGGAGTGGTTGGAGGATAGGAGGAGGAGGGGCAAAAGAAGGAAAAAAAGGGGTCCAGTTCCCTTCAATCCTAAAGTTTTGCCTTTAGAAAATAAGTTTAACCCCTTCCCGCCGAGCGTATGCAGATGTGCGCACTCGGCTTCCGGGGGGTATACCGGGATGATGCCCACACCTGCAGGCATCATCCCGGTACCGTTTTTTTCAGCAGGCGATTGGCTATCCAGGCATAACAACCGATGCGGCTAAAAGCCGCTCGGCTGTTATGCCGGAGGAGCGGGAGGGGACGTCCCCCCCCTCCCGCCGCCTCCCGCCGCTGTTACTGGTGCTCCCGCTCGATCGGGAGCACCGATTCAAATTCCGCTGCCTCCGGCTGCTGGGCAGGGACTGGAATGAAGCCGTAATCGGCTTCGTTCCAGTATCCTAATAGTAAACACGGAAGTGACGTCATGACGTCACTTCCCATTTACTCGGCTGCCAATGGCGCCGGTTTTAAAAAAATTACTGGTATTCAGAATCGCCGTTTTCGGCGATCTGAATACATTGAAGTGTAAAGGAGGGGTGGGGGGTCTTTTAGACCCCCGATCCCTCCATAAAGAGTACCTGTCACCACCTATTACTGTCACAAGGGATGTTTACATTCCTTGTGACAGCAATAAAAGTGATCAATTTTTTATTTATTTTTTTAAAAACAATTTAATCATTTGAAAATAAATAAAATAAATAAAAAAATAAAAAATGTTTTTTTAAAGCGCCCGCCGTCCCCCGCGAGCTCGCGAAGCAAAGAAAACGCATACGGAAGTCGCGCCCGCGTATGTAAACGGTGTTCAAATCACACATGTGAGGTATCGCCGCGATCATCAGAGCGAGATCAATAATTCTAGCACTAGACCTCCTCTGTAACGCTAACCTGGTAACCGTAAAAAAAGTTTAAAGCGTCGCCTATTGAGATTTTTAAGTACCGTACTTTGTCGCCAATCCACAAGTGCGCGCAATTATAAAGTGTGACATGTTTGGTATCTATTTACTCGGCGTAACATTATCTTTCACATTACGCAAAAAAATTGGGCTAATTTTACTGTTTTTTTTTTTATTCATGAAAGTGTCCCTTTTCCCAAAAAGTTGCGTTTAAAACACCGCTGCGCAAATACTGTGTGACATAAAATATTGCAACAGTCGCCGTTTTATTCTCTAGAGTCTCTGCTAAAAAAATATATATATATAATGTTTGGGGGTTCCAAGTAATTTTCTAGCAAAAAATATGGATTTTAACTTGTAAACACCAAATTCCAAAAATAGGCTTAGTCATGAAAGGGTTAAGGTCCTGTCGGACGATGATGATGATTGGGACTCGTTCAGTTCAGCGTCCTCCATGGATGATGAGTGCCAGGGCGCAACAAAGCGTGCTAGTTCTCCAGGGAGAGGGAGTAGTCAAGCTAAGAAACGTCTGCCTCAACTACCCTAAGGCCGCGTACACACGGGCGGACTGTATGGCCTACTTAGTCCGCCGAAACACATTTCAGCGGACAGTCCGCTCGTGTGTGGGCTTCAGCGGACTTTTTCAGCGTGCAGTCTGGCGGACTAAGTATTTCGGAATTTCCGTAATTCTGTCCGTCATACTTTGGTTTCAGCGGACAATCCGCTCGTGAGTAGGCTAGTTCGACGGACTAAGAATGGCGCATGCTCAGAAAGGATTTACATGGCGGAAGGTTGCATTGCTGTGTATTGGACTTCCTATTTCTAGTCCCGTCGTACGTGCTGTACACGTCATCGCGCAAGCTTTCGACGGACTGTTTGTGCATCCGTGTGTGGTCAAGTCCGTTCATTCGAAAGTATGACGGACTAAGTAGGCCATACAATCCGCCCGTGTGTACGCAGCCTAATGGCAGTTCCCACTCTGATAAAAGTGGCAACCATTAATGTTGCCAGCTCAAGATCAGTAAGTGCTCTTCATATGGCCTTATTTTTGCTCAGCGAGTTTGATGCTGACATTTTGTTTTTACAAGAGACCCATCTGAGTAGTCTGGCTGATATACATCTGGCAAAGAAGGAGTGGAGACGTGGTCCCTCATTTTGGTCTCTTGCGGCCGAGCCTTACAGCGGGGTTGCAGTCCTTTTTTCTGGTATGGTAACGTGCCGGCGGGTAATTGAGGTAGAGATTGGGAGATGCATGGTCTTGGACGTCTCTGTGAGGGGGCAGGACCTGCGCCTGATTAACATCTATGGTCCCCAGACGAAGTGGGACAGGAGATGCCTCTTTACAAAGATTAAGCCTTTTCTTTTTACGGCCCAGCAGATTATTTTTGGAGGCGATTTCAACACCATTACTAGGTCTAAAGACAGGAGAGGTTTCAGAGATAAGCTGGGCTGTGACACTCTTTTTCTCAATGCGATAGTTAGGGAAGCAGGTCTGGTAGATGCGCACATTAAGCGTTGCCCAGACAGCACAGGGTTCACTTTTCAGAGAGGTAGTAGTCAGAGTAGGATAGATAGGTTTTTTTTTTAAAGGGAGACTCTGCTTTTTTGGCACCTGTGTCACGTACCTGGTGGAAGGAGCCCGGAGTGCAGGGAGCGGCCTCTTGTAAGCCTCTGGCTCGAGATTCCCTGAGAGTGGGAACAGGGACTCTAGAGGTCAGAGGGCACAAGTGCCAAGCAGGTGATGGTAGGTTTGGCCCTGGAGCTGGCGTCAGACAGAGGCGGGTGCAAGCAGGTGGTTCTGGAACAGCTGGTGAGCAGTCAGCGGCTGGCAGCGGGTACAGGTGATCGTACTGGAGCGGCTGGCAGGCAGGCAACAGGCAGCAGCGGTCACAGATGGCAGACTGGAGCGGCTGGAAGGCAGGCAGCAGACAGCAGCGGTCACAGATGGCAGACTGGAGCGGCTGGCAGGCAGGCAACAGGCAGCAGCGGCCTCAGATGGCAGACTGGATCAACTGGCAGAACAGCAGGGTCAAACACAGGCCGGGTCGTCAACGGGCAGGCAGCAGAAGTAGAAAGGAGAAGGCAGAAGCGTGGTCAGACAGTCCGAGGGTCAAGGCTGGCAGCAAGCAGGAGTAATCAGGAACAGGCCGGGTAGAACAGAGCAGGAACAATCAGGTCAGCAGAGGTAAGTCACAGGAACGCTGTAGACTGGACAGCACCGGGGCACTAGAACGGGTTCCTTAAGAAGCCCTCTGGGCGCCAAGAACGGTCGCACGGCGTGCCCGCGCGCGGCCACGTGAAACCGTGCAGCCGTTCGTGACCCCGCGCACCCGCGTACGCACGTTCGCAACCTTGCGCACCCGCGTGCGCCCGTTCGTACCTGCTCGCACCCGCGTGCGTCCGTTCGCGCCAACGCGCGCCCAGGGAAACCTATTAGCGCTCAATGAAGGGATTCTGTGAATAGGTCTTCCATGGGCCGCTGGATTTCGGGGACGACCATGACATTGCCCCCCCCCCCCAAGGGGCAGCCTCCGGATGCCCAACTGAGCCATTTTACCCGGATGGGCCCTCTCAAAGGCGAGAATCAGTCTTCTGGCGTGAATGTTAGATTCAGGTTCCCAAGAATTTTCTTCGGGTCCGTACCCCTTCCACTTCACCAAGAATTGAACTTGATTACGCCTACGCCTACAGTCCAGGATAGATTCCACCTCGTACTCGACTTCACCGTCGATGATTACAGGTTCAGGTGGAACAACCCTCCGGCTGTCAAAGGGATCTGGGACGGCTGGTTTGAGCAAGGCTACATGAAATACGGGGTGAATCCGGAACGATTCTGGCAGTTTCAGCTTGAACGCCACGTCATTTATCTTCTTCACGATTGGGAAGGGACCCACAAACCTTGGCCCCAACTTCTTAGTAGGACAGGCCATCTTTAGGTTCAACGTGGAGAGCCAAACTTGGTCCCCGACTTTGAGTTCAAGCTCCCCCCTTCTCTTCCTGTCAAAAACCTCTTTGTTATATCTCTGGGTTCTTGTCATGGTCTCCTGCAGCAGTCTGTTATTGGAGCTGAAAAAGTCAATACTCTCCTGAACCGCTGGTACCGGGCTTTCTGGCAGGTCATTGGACAGAAATGAGGGATGGAAGCCGTAGTTAGCGAAGAACGGGGACTGACTTGTGGCAGAGTGGATGGAGTTGTTGTAAGCAAATTCTGCTAATGGGAGCAAAGGAGCCCAGTCGTCCTGAGAAAATGACGAGAAGCAGCGCAGATACTGCTCCAGCGTCTGGTTCGTCCGTTCCGTTTGCCCTTTGGTCTGTGGGTGGTAAGCAGATGAAAGACAAAGATCGATCTTCAGGGCCCTACAAAGTGCTCTCCAGAACTTGGACGTAAATTGCACTCCCCGATCAGAAGTAATATTTGCAGGAACGCCATGTAGCCTCACTATTTCTTTAATAAATACCTCGGCTGTTTCCGCAGCGGAGGGGGTGCCCTTCACTGGCAAGAAGTGGGCCATCTTGGTTAGCCTGTCCACTACCACAAAGATTGTGGAGTAGCCTTCTGATGGTGGTAGCTCCACGATAAAGTCCATCGATATCATCCGCCAAGGCCTCTCTGGGACAGGTAATGGTTTCATCAGACCCCAGGCCCTGGACTTGTTGCCTTTGTTCCGGATGCAGGTGACACATGCCTCCATGTACTTTTTACAGTCAGACTTCAACTGGGGCCACCAAAAGGTTCGCTGAACCAGTTCGGTGGTCTTAAGGGCTCCGAAATGGCCGGCTAGCGGGTGATCATGGCATGAACTGAGGACTGGCACCCGGGTCTCCTGGGGAACAAAAATTTTGTCTTCATACCAGAGAAGTTCGTCTTTGGCCAGAAGCGGGACGTTAGGTGGTGGAGCAGCACCAGCGGAAGCCTGCTTGATCAGAGACAGCAGATCTGCTTGAAGGAGAAGAAAGTTCCCTGAGGTCAGAATGGTATCTGGATGGGGAGAAGTCTCGGGCTCGTTGAACATTCGGGACAGGGCGTCCGGTTTGGTATTCTTTGACCCCGGGCGATAGGTTATATGGAATGAAAACCGGGAGAAGAAAAGAGCCCATCTGGCCTGACGTGGCCTCAACCTCTTGGCGGACTTCAAATATTCCAGATTTTTATGATCTGTGTAAATAAGGATTGGGTGTGTGGCCCCCTCCAGTAGATAGCGCCATTCTTCGAGGGCCACTTTGATGGCTAATAGCTCCCGGTCTCCGACGTCGTAATTCGCCTCTGCTTCGGATAGCTTGCGGGAAAAGAATGCGACTGGGTGCAGACGGGACCTAAGCCCATGTCTCTGAGATAGAACCGCCCCAACCGCAATCTCAGAGGCATCGACCTCTAGCATATAAGGCCGGGTCGGGTCAGGATGCTTGAGAATAGAGGCCGACACAAACAAGTTCTTCAGAATGGAGAAAGCTTCCTGAGCCTCTGGGGACCATTGGAACTTCAGGCCCTGCCTAGTCAGTCTCATGATGGGGGCTATAATAGTAGAAAATCCTTTAATAAATTTCCTATAAAAATTCGCAAATCCGATGAATCGCTGGACCCCTTTTCTCTCAGTGGGAGCGGGCCAATCACGGATGGCGGAGATCTTCTGAGGGTCCATCTTGATGCCGTCTACGGAAATTACCAGCCCCAGAAATTGAATGCTTTGTTGTTCGAAAGTACATTTCTCCGGTTTGGCATATAGCCCGTGAAGTCGGAGTCGGGATAGTACTTTCCTGACGTGTTCCCGGTGTTCTGCCAGGGAGGAGGAGAAGATCAGGATGTCGTCTAGATAGGTAATGACGAACAGGTCTAGGTAGTCTCTGAAGATGTCGTTGATTAAGTGCTGGAATGTGGCGGGGGCGTTACATAAACCAAAGGGCATGACCAGGTACTCAAAATGCCCGAAGCGAGTACGGAAGGCAGTCTTCCACTCGTCGCCATCACGGATGCGGACCAGATTGTAGGCCCCCCAAAGATCCAGCTTCGAAAATACTGCTGCAGACCCCAGTCTTTGGAAGAGTTCCGGCACAAGTGGTAAAGGATAACGATTCTTAATAGTTATCTTGTTAAGGGCCCGGTAGTCAACGCAGGGGCGCAAAGTTTGGTCCTTTTTCTCCACGAAAAAGATTCCCGCACCCGCAGGTGAAGTAGAGGGACGTATAAATCCCTTCCTTAGATTATCATCCAAGTAAGTCTTCAAAGCCACCAACTCCGTCTCTGATAGTGGGAAAATTCTCCCAAAGGGAATTTCTGCCCCTGGAAGTAATTCTATAGGACAATCATATGGCCTGTGAGGAGGTAAGGTCTCTGCACCCTTTTTACTAAACACATCCAGGAAGTCATGGTAGGCAGGAGGTACAGCTCGACGGGTTTCTGCGTCAACTTCCAAGCAGAGCAACGAGGAGGAGGCCTGGTCGGTTCCCGACAAGCAGTGCTGGAGACAGTAAAGTGAGAGGAATTTTAATTCCCCAGTGGACCAGTCAATCTGGGGGTTGTGTGCCCTTAGCCAGGGCATGCCGAGAATGATAGGGAAGAGGGGGGAAGTAATGACATCCAGACAGAGCAACTCTTGGTGGATCCCGGCAATGGAAGTCAATAAGGGCTGAGTCTCCCGGGTTACAGGACCGGATTTGAGAGTAGAACCATCGGCCAGATGTATAGAGAGTCCCTTTGCCCTGGGCCGAAGAGGAATGTTATGTCTTGAGGCGAAAGATAAGTCCATAAAGCCACTGCAAGCTCCCGAATCAATAATGACGTTGGTCTGGACGTTCCCTCCTGGTAGCTGCAAGGAAATGGACACAGTCAGATGGGAGGTAGTGCTAGGAAAGTCAGACGTAAGGGCAGGAGACACGGAGAGGCACTTACGGAGCTTGGCAGGGCAATTGCGCACAAAATGTCCAGACTCTCCACAGTATAAGCAGAGGTTTCCCACCCGACGGCATTGGCGTTCTTCTGGCGTCAAGGAAGGCCTAAGTAGGCCCAGCTGCATGGGTTCGGGGAGATCCTGATTCGTCGTGGTGGCAGCGGGAGAGGCAGGATGAGGAGAGCTGGGGACCCGAGGAAGCATCCACACTGGACGAGGAGTTGTTGAGGACCGCTCCAGACGGCGTTCCCTTAGCCGCCTGTCAATTTGGATAGCGAGCTCCACCAAGGCTTCTAAAGTCTCTGGAATGCCCACTCGGGCAAGCTCGTCCTTCAAGGGTTCTGATAGGCCCATACGGAACTGATAGCGTAATGCCGCATTGTTCCAATCTGTGTCGGAACTCCAGCGTCGGAATTCCGACACATAGTCCTCTACAGGTCGGCGGCCTTGCTGTAGTGAGTGCAGGGCCGCTTCAGCGGTGGCGGTTAATTGTGGGTCTTCATATAACCGCGACATGGCCTGAAAGAAGATGTCCAGGGTTTCAAGGGAAGGATCCTTCTTTTCTAGTAAGCGGTGGGCCCAGGACTGAGGTTCGCCGGTTAGTAGAGAAATGACATATCCCACCTTGGTGGCCTCAAGGGAAAAGGTCCTGGGCTGGAGAGCGAAGAAAAGTTCACAGGAATTGCGAAAAGTCCGGAATTTTCCACGATCTCCAGAGAATCTCTCGGGTGTAGGCACCCTAGGTTCAGGGGGCAGCATCACCACAGAAGGGGTAGCAGAAGTCCCGGAAGCAGCTGGAGAGGAAGTAGACAGGGCCAGGACCCGTTCCTCCAGCTGACTATAGCCCTCCTGTAAATTCTTCACCGCTTGAGTGAGTCCTGCGAGGTGGCGGCAAAGTTCGTCCATAGGAGAGGCTCCCTGCGTGGGCTCAGACATGGCTGTCCAGTACTGTCACGTACCTGGTGGAAGGAGCCCGGAGTGCAGGGAGCGGCCTCTCGTAAGCGGTGATCGTACTGGAGCGGCTGGCAGGCAGGCAGCAGACAACAGCGGTCACAGATGGCAGACTGGAGCGGCTGGCAGGCAGGCAACAGGCAGCAGCGGCCTCAGATGGCAGACTGGATCAACTGGCAGAACAGCAGGGTCAAACACAGGCCGGGTCGTCAACGGGCAGGCAGCAGAAGTACAAAGGAGAAGGCAGAAGCGTGGTCAGACAGTCCGAGGGTCAAGGCTGGCAGCAAGCAGGAGTAATCAGGAACAGGCCGGGTAGAACAGAGCAGGAACAATCAGGTCAGCAGAGGTAAGTCACAGGAAGGCTGTAGACTGGACAGCACCGGGGCACTAGAACGGGTTCCTTAAGAAGTCCTCTGGGCGCCAAGAACGGTCGCACGGCGCGCCCGCGCGCGCCCACGTGAAACCGTGCAGCCGTTCGTGACCCCGCGCACCCGCGTGCGCACGTTCGCAACCTCGCGCACCCGCGTGCGCCCGTTCGTACCTGCTCGCACCCGCGTGCGTCCGTTCGCGCCAACGCGCGCCCAGGGAAACCTATTAGCGCTCAACGAAGGGATTCTGTGAATAGGTCTTCCATGGGCCGCTGGATTTCGGGGACGACCATGACAACCTGTGTGTCGGGCAGTGGAGTTTTCTGATCACTGTATTCTGTCTGTGACTCTGAATGCCTCAGACATGCCACCTAGGGGGAGGGGTATCTGGAGATTGAATTCGGCCCTCCTGGAAAACGAGAGAGTAAGACAATCCTTTGAGGACTTTTTTCAAGCACAGGTAACGATCCTAGACTTTTGCAACAGCAAGTCAGAATGGTGGGAGCTTGTAAAACAGCGGACTGTTAGGCTTTTCAAGGCCATAGGAAGAAAGAAGCAGCAAGATAAGTATATCACCTACCAGCGTTTGCGGAGGAAACTTGACCGCCTTGTTTCGAATGGAGGAGATTGTGGGGCGATCTCTGAGGTGAAGCTCCTCCTTAGGAGACATGAATATGACCGGCACACCTCTTTGGTTCAGGAGAGGGATTACGGGAAATACCATTCGCCTGACCCTTACCAGAACTGTAAACAGAGCGTAGCAGTTAAGACGGTCCATGGCCTGAAGGACAGTACGGGCTCTCTGACGAAGTCTAGGTCAGGGATCCTGGAGGTGGTCAGGTCATACTATGACGATCTCCTGGGAGGAAGGAACCTTGATCGGACAAGGATGTTGGGATTTTTGGACTCTACACCAGGACTGGAAAGTAATGTTCCTTTGATGAATTTGACAGATGAAATCACTGCAGATGAGGTAGTCCAGGCTATTGATAAACTGGACATCAAGAAAACGCCAGGGCCAGATGGGTTGACAGCTGAATTTTATAAACGTTTTAAGACGATCCTGGCTCCCTATCATGCGGAGGTTTTTAATGGCTGTTTGTATGAGGGTTCTCTCCCTCCCTCCATGAGGCAATCTGCAGTGATCCTTCTGTCAAAGGGTAAAGATCCTTCGATGATTGAGAATTGGCGCCCCATTAGCCTTCTTAATGTCGATAGAAAGATACTGGCAAAGATTTTTTTCTGGCGATTATCGCCAGTGGCAGGCAGTTTGTTATCCCACCACCAGCACTGTTCGGTCCAAGGTAGAAGCACTTTCTCAGCAGTGTTAGCTGTCCGGGAGGCTTTGGAGCATTGTAGGGCTGCTGGTTGGGGTACATTTTTGCTGACATTGGATCAGGCTAAGGCCTTTGATCGGGTTAATCATGAGTACTTATGGCTCCTTCTTGGCAGATATGGCCTGGGGGGGGGGGGGGGGGTTTATTGATTGGCTCAAGATTTTGTACAAAGGGGCTGAAAGCTTTCCTCTGGTTAATGGTTGGGTCGGGCAACCCTTTGTGGTCGGCTCGGGTGTGCGTCAGGGGTGCCCATTGAGTCCTCTGTTATCTGTGTTTGCAATCGACCCCTTCATTAGAAGGCTGGAGAATGGGCCATTGTGTGGGGTACCTTTGGGCATCGCTGGTGAGCCTCCTTTGAAGGTTGTGGCCTATGCTGATGATGTTTCTGTTTTTGTCTCTGGGACTGGGGAGGCGCAGGAGGTGGTCTCAGTGATAACGCAGTATACAGAGGCATCAGGTTCAAAGGTCAACCAGGACAAGTGTGAAGCTTTCTGGATGGGCGTGGAAGGTGGGAGCTTTGTTCTCCTGGATGACTTCCCGGAGCCCCAGCAAAAAATTTGAGTTCTAGGTATTGAATTTGGCCCAGGTGACTATGGTCATGCAAATTGGATGAACAGACTGGAGAATGCCGATGCCAAGGTGGCAAGCTGGAAAGGTTGGCAGCTTTCCTTGAGGGAAAAGGTTGATCTGATCAAGACTTACCTGATTCCGATTTTTCTATATGTCAGTTTTGTTTGCGTTTTGCCAGCTTCTCTCTATACCAGGGTCTATACTTGTTTCTTCCAGCTGTTATGGGGGAACAGAATAAACCTTGTCAAAAGGAATGTGACTTACCTTTCTAGGCGGGAGGGTGGTCTAGGGATGATCAACCCTGTAGTCTTTTTCTCTCTGATGTTTGTGAAGTACAATCTTGGTAACATGTTGGCAGAGAGACCGCCTGGGTGGGTTGGTATTTTCCAGTCCTGGTTTAGGCCCTTGGGGCTAAATGACTGGGAAAATGGTGGGCCAGTGAAAAGCCTGAGGGTCAAGCATAATAAGCTCCCGACTTAGGTTGCCCCGTGTTTGAAAATACTTCGGCAGTGGCAAGTAACGGCAGGAGAAGTCAGATCTCTTCCAAGGAAACTTCTTGAGAAGCGGATCATGAGCTCTGTTTTTTGCGAGCCACTGGCCTTGAGGGATTGCCCAAGCCTGGTTTTGGGGGTGGGTTTGTGATTGATTAATTTGGAGAGAATCCCAATGAAGTTTAGGGATCAGGCTTGGCTTGCCTTTCATGGAAAACTATATGTGAAGGGCAACTTGAAGTTTCTTTCCATGAGTGATCGGGGCTGCCCGAGAGTGGAGTGTGGAGGAGTGGTGGAGTCCATGGATCACTTTCTACTTCAGTGCCCTTTTAATATAGAGGTGTACAAGAGGGTGGGGAGGGCTCTGAGTATACCCTTCCTCCCCCATATGAGTTATGCAGAGTGGGTGTATGGGGCTTTTCAGACTCATCTGGATTATGATTTGGAAACACTTTTTTTAGTTAGTTTAGTAGTCCGTTATTTCACGTGGAGTGCACGGTGTCAGGTATCCTTACGGGGTAAAATCCTCCCTGTGGAAGTGGTGGTGCAGAACATTCTGGGTGAGGTTGGGAAGATTCGGGGTCTTGAGAAAGACAGGTGGCAGCAGGAGGCCTGGATAAAGGCGTGGAGGAATATCAGGGCTCTGTAGCGGCTGCCTGTTGATCTCGGGGTGTGCGGCTTTCTTTGTATTCTTCTTTCACTCCCCTAGATTTTCAGATCAAATATGATTTTGATAAAAGGCTACATGCATGGTGATGGTGATGTTCCTTAGTCTGGCTCTCCCATAGGGATTATGTAATGTGCAATTTGTTTTGCACTGTTTATTTTGTTCTTGTTCTTTCTGGTTTGTATAGTCATATTCAATTATTTAGTAAATATGTTTTATTTATTTATTATGGTTTTATTGTATATAAGTTGTTGTTTGTAACATTTTCAATAAACAAAATGAACCCCTCATAATGGGCACAGCGGGTGTACAGACCCGGGAACTCAGCACAGGGATGGTGGGAACCCCTCATAATGGGCACAGCAGGTGTACAGACCCGGGAACTCAGCACAGGGATGGTGGGAACCCCTCATAATGGGCACAGCGGGTGTACAGACCCGGGAACTCAGCACAGGGATGGTGGGAAGCCCTCATAATGGGCACAGCCGGTGTACAGACCCGGGAACTCAGCACAGGGATGGTGGGAACCCCTCATAATGGGCACAGCCGGTGTACAGACCCGGGAACTCAGCACAGGGATGGTGGGAAGCCCTCATAATGGGCACAGCGGGTGTACAGACCCGAGAACTCAGCACAGGGATGGTGGGAACCCCTCATAATGGGCACAGCCAGTGTACAGACCCGGGAACTCAGCACAGGGATGGTGAGAACCCCTCATAATGGGCACAGCGGGTGTACAGACCCGGGAACTCAGCACAGGGATGGTGGGAAGCCCTAATAATGATAAATTCATCATAACGAACTTTCGTTATTTTTAACGAAAAGTGTACGAATCTAACGAAAATTCCTATTTCGTACGAATCCAAATTGAATTTCATACACGAAACAAATTTTTGGACGCCGCCCATGTCTACCACCAACTACTAAGTCATGTTCTGCGAAGGGGTCAAATACTTATTTCACTCATTAAAATGCAAATCAATTTATAACTTTTTTGAAATGCATTCTTCTGGATATTTTTGTTTGTTATTCCGTCTCTCACTGTTATAATAAACCGACCGTTTAAAATTACAGACCGATCGTTTCTTTGTCAGTGGGGCAAACGTACAAAATCGGCAGGGGGGGGGGGGGGGTCACATACTTTTTTTCTCTCACTGTATATTATTCAGTGAACATTAGTTAGGATTAACAGTAGTTTCCAAATTGCAATTTTTTCTCGTTGCAGTCGCCGCCTCGTTCCCACTTATCGATCGCCTTTTTTCACAATTAACTGGCGATTGTTAAGAACAAATCACAGGCGGGTCAGTGCGGTACGAGTATAATAAAAAATGTCACATATTTCAGCTTACTAAGTCATAGTTGTGGTTGCCGCCTTCATTTTTTTTTTGGAACTGAGAACATTTTCACCAACTGCTTATCCTTCCAAAAAAATGCCGTGTCCTTGTCGCTTCTGATGAGCTAAACTAAAAGAGCAAACAATGTTATCTATTGCTTTTGTAAACTTCTAATCTGGAGAACAATCATGTAATGGAGATGAACAAAGGCAGGCATGTTTGAATTTCAGCCCCTGACCGTGGCTTCCTCCTTAGCATAGGCGTGCATAGTTGCCAACATTGTAAAACAAAAAATTCGGGACACTTTTTTGGCAGTGGGCGGAGTCGTAGTATAATCAGGGGGCGGGGCATGCGTTTATAGGTGTGGCATAGGAAAAGGTAAAAATGCGGCGCGCGCAGCCCCCCGATCCTACACCACAATAGCAATATGTGTTTTCCAGAGTTTGACAATCAGCAGATAAAGATACTCCAAATACCTGGTGTTGGCGCTTCAATCATCCCGGCGCCATGATTGTTATGGTGTCAGGATGATTGAAGCGCATTATTTCTATTATTACATTGTAATATGAAATGAAATCATTCAACTCACCATAATGCCGAATCAGTGGTAGCCCTGAGCGCGTCACTAGCCACGTTGCCTGCCACCAGATGCCATCAGGTGTCCCAAGCGGAGTCTGTCCTTACATCAAGTGCCCCATCAGAGGTACCTTCCTCACATCTGTGTCCATCAGCGGAGCCCCTCCTTACATCTGGTGCCCCTCTGACATCCACAGACCGCCCCCCCCACATCCTGCATAGACCTGCCCCCACATACTCCACAGACCGGCCCCCACATCTCCAGACTGGCCCCCGACATACCACTGGCCCCCAACATCCACAGACTGGCCCCCTGACATCCACAGACTGGCCCCCCGACATCCACAGACTGGTCCCCCACATTCACAGACTGGCCCCCCACATTCACAGACTGGCCCCTGACATACGACTAGCCCCCACATTCACAGACTGGCCCCCACATCCACAGACTGGCCCCCACATTCACAGACTGGCCCCCGACATACCACTGGCCCCCACATCCACAGACTGGCCCCCACATCCACAGACTGGCCCCCCACATTCACCGACTGGCCCCCACATTCACAGACTGGCCCCCGACATACCACTGGCCCCCACATCCACAGACTGGCCTCCCACATCCACAGACTGGCCTCCCACATCCACAGACTGCCCTCCCACATCCACAGACTGGCCCCCACATCCACAGACTGGCCCCCACATCCACAGACTGGCCCCCGACATACCACTGGCCCCCACATTCACAGACTGGCCCCCACATCCACAGACTGGCCCCCACATCCACAGACTGGCCTCCCACATCCACAGACTGGCCCCCACATCCACAGACTGGCCCCCACATCCACAGACTGGCCCCCCACATCCACAGACTGGCCCCCACATTCACAGACTGGCCCCCACATTCACATACCATGACTGTCACTGGCCCCCGACATACCACTGGTCCCCACATTCACAGACTGGCCCCCGACATCCACACACCATGACTGTCACTGGCCCCCGACATCCGACTGGCCCCCGCCCCGACATCCACATTGTAGACTGGCCCCCGACATGCCGCCATTGCCGCACGCAGACATTTAACTGTGGCGCCGCCCACCACCCTTTACACTCACTGACACAAACACACACTAGCAGCGGGGGTGGGCGGCGCCACAGGTGTAGACCAACTTCTGGTCTTCTTAAAAATGGCGGCCGGTGGAGACATTGTCTCCGCCGGCCGCCGACCTCTAGCGGCCGGCGGCAAAAAAACAGGAAATTCCATTTCCCGGGACAAACCCAATTTCGCGGGACATTTCCCGGGACAAAATTAATTCGGGACAAATGTCCTAATCGCGGGAATGTCCCGCGAAATTCGGGACAGTTGGCAACTATGCGCGTGCGCACACAGGGTGTGCCAGGCGTGCCTGGGCACACCCTAATCACCAATTGCGGTGCCAATTGCCCTTGCTTCCCGGTGCCCCTTGTTTCCCCCTCTTCCAGTGCTGCCAACTTCCCTTCTCGCCTCTTCCGGGGGGATGTTTCAGTATGGATGAATGAACACAGTGAGTGATCTGTACCAATCACTTTTGTGTTCATTCTTATCTGAAGCATAGTAAGCTTCGGTTTGTGAATGAACAGGAAGCCGCGCAGCACAGAGCACTCCCCATTCGCTCACTATCCAGTGCAGCTGAGGCTGCAGAGAAAGGGACTGGGGAAGCTCTCCCTTTCTCTCGGTTTAGACCCCTGTGAAGATCCCAATGAAGATCAGTAGGGGGTCTGAGGAGGATCACTAGAGGGGTCAGAAGGAGGCCAAAAGAGGAAATGAAGGGAGTCAGAGGGGGATCAGCATGGATTCAAAGGAGGATCACCAGGGGGTCAGAAGGGAGTTAAAAGGGGGTCCAATAAAGATCAGTAGGGGGTCTAAGTAGGATCTGTAGGGGGGTCAGAAGGGGGTAGGAAGGGAGCCAGAGGGAGTTAGAGGAAGACCTGTAGGGAATCGGAGGGAAATCATTAGGGGGTCAGATGAAGATCAGTGAAGGGAACAATGCACCTGCAAATAATGTAGAACATCTCAAATTCACTGCAAATACAAGCTGAATGCACATGAAAACATTCTGCATTTGTTCATCTACACCAGGGATAGCTGTTGCAGAACTACAAGTCCCATGAGGCCTAGCAAGACTCTGACAGCCACAAGCATGACACCCCAGAGGCAGAGGCATAATGGGACTTGTAGTTTTGCAACAGCTGGAGGTCCACTAATTGCATATCCCTGGTGTACACAATAAGTGTTTTTTTCCGAAGTATAATTTTTGGAGATACATTCAAAGTCAGGGAATGAGATAGTGATGTCGTACAGGTACGTCCCCTTTAAAATCGCGGCATTGTGGGCACGCGCGCCGCGCATGCTCCATGACCACGCCCGCGGTCCTGCAGACTCGATGTCCCCCGCTTGTCCCACGATTGTGTCATGGAGTGTAAGAACGGGGAGATGACTATGTAAACAAGGCATTTCCCTGTTCTGCCTAGTGACAGGACAGAGATCTACTGCTCCCTGTGATCAGGAGCAGTGATCTCTGTTATGTCAGTGGTAGCCCATCCCCTCTACAGTTAGAATCACTCCCTAGGACACACTTAACCCCTCGATCGACCCCCCCCCCCCTAATGTTTAACCCCTTCCCTGCCAGTGACAATTACACAGTAATCAGTTCATTTTTATAGCACTGATTGCTGTATAAATTACAACAGTCCCAAAATAGTGTCAAAAGTGTCCGATGTGTCCGCCATAATGTCACGATAACAATCGCAGATCGCCGCCATTACTAATAAAAAAAAAACAACATAATAAATATGCCATAAATCTATCCCCTACTTTTGCGCAAACCACTCAATAAACGCTTATTGCAATTTTTTTTTTCTCTTACTTAAAATATGTAGAAGAATACATATCGGCCTAAACTGAGGAAAAATGTTTTTGTTTTTTATATATATATTGTTTTGGGGGATATTTATTATAGTAAAAAGTACAAAAAAAAATATTTTTTTGTTTATAGCGCAAAAAATAAAAAACGCAGAGGTGATAAAATGCCACCAAAAGAAAGCTCTATTTGTGGGGAAAAAAAGGACGTCAATTACGTTTGAGTGCAAACGTCGCACGACCGCGCAATTGTCAGTTAAAGTGACGCAGTGCCGAATCGCAAAAAAGTGCGCTGGTCAGTGGTCAGGAGGGGGGGGGGGGTAGTAAATCTTTCCGTGGGCTGAATCGGATAAGTCATATGGCTAATTGCATATTGCAAAAACGTGGCCGTGCCAGTAAATTTTGGGTGCTGTGTCAGTAAAATTTCAATCAGGTAGGTTGGCAACACTGCCGGCCGCATGTCCACGGGCCGTAGAAATTAGATCATCAAATTGTGTGGCGGGACGTGGCCAGATCTCTGGATGGGGTATAACAATAGGAGCGTTGTGTCCCCAGGACGGGGTGTTGTGTCCCCGGGACGGGGTGTTGTGTCCCCGGGACGGGGTGTCGTGTCCCCGGGACGGGGTGGTGATATGTTGTTTGTTGGAAGGATTCACAAAGGACGGATCATAAAGTGCAGATCTTATCTATCTTTTATCAGCAGCGACCTCATCAGAGTCCCGCTTCCTGCTTCATTCCTCATCTCATCTATTATCTTTCATGATAAACATTTTGCTTCCTGATATTGTGAGAAAGTCAATCTGATTAGAAAAACAAACAAAAAAAAAAAAAAAAAAAAAAAAACAGAATATTAGATAGAAATAAGACTTAAAGTGTATTTCCACTTTTGCAACTGAATTGGGGGGTAACACCATCACCTACTTTGTAACAACCTCCGGGGGCCCCCAATTGGTCAGTCGTCTTGCACTACTTACCCCATCCAGGTCGTGGGGTGGCTTCCCAGCTGCTTCTCCTCCTGGCCAATCGGGTCTTAAGACCCGCTTCCTGATTGGCCCAGGAGGAGAAGCAGGATGACAATAGCGAATGTTCATTCGCTGATGTCACACAAGTGGGCGCGCGCCCCCCGAGCCCACCCATTTTGAAGCCAATTATGCCCCCGGATTTTCCGACCACAAAATCCATCTGATTTTTTTTTCCAACCACAAAATCCGTCTGATTTTTTTTTTCCCGACCACAAAATCCATCTGATTTTTTTTTTCCCGACCACAAAATCCGTTCTGATTTTTTTTCCGACCACAAAATCCATCTGATTTTTTTTCCGACCACAAAATCCGTTCTGATTTTTTTTCCGACCACAAAATCCGTTCTGATTTTTTTTTCCGACCACAAAATCCGTTCTGATTTTTTTTCCGACCACAAAATCCATCTGATTTTTTTTCCGACCGCATAATACGTCTGATTTTTTCCGACCACATAATACGTCGGATTTTTTCCGACTACATAATACGTCGGATTTTTTCCGACCACATAATACGTCTGATTTTTACTGACGGATTTTGTCCGAAACTGGTGTCGCATACACACGGTCGGACAAAGTTGTCGGAAAATCCGATCGCTCAGAACGTGGTGACGTTCGTTGTGTACAACGAGACTACGTTCAGGCTAGTAGCCAATAGCTTTGGTCTCGTAATTTGATCTGAGCATGCGTGGCACTTTGTCCGTCGGAATTCTCTACAAACGATCGGATTAGATTTTTTTTTTTGTCTGGAAAATTTTAGATCCTGCTCTCAAATTTATTCCGTCGATATGTCCGACAAAAAAAGTCCGATAGAGCCCACACACGATCCGATTTTCCGACAATATAATCCGATTGGACCTTTTCTGTCAGAATTTCCGACCGTGTGTACAGGGCATTAGAGTCTCAGGCTCTAATCACAAGCTTCAAAAAAAAGCCCACGCCTAATGCCGCGTACACACGACCGGTCTTCCCGACAGAGTTTCGGCAGAGGTCCGACAGGACTTTATGAACGAAACGGACTTGGCCACACACGACCGGCATAAGTCCGTTCATTTTGGATGTGATGATGTAAACAGGACTAAACAAGGAAGTTCAATAGCCAGTAGCCAATAGCTGCCCTTGCATCGTATTTGGTCTGTCGGACCAGCACACGGACGAACGGTTTGCACGCTAGAAAGCCGAGTCCATCGGACAGATTTGAAACATGTTTTATTTCCAGGTCCGTCTGACTTTTGGGGAAAAAAATGTCCGCTGGAGCCCCACACACGATCGAATTGTCCGACAGATTCCGGTCCGCCAAGACCAAGTCTGCCGGAAAGTCCGATCGTGTGTACGCGGCATTAGAAGTTCATGCGTCCGTGAGTCTTTGGAATGGGTTCACATAATACAAAGCGCTCTGTGATTGGGCAGAAGGGGAGGGGGGGTCTGCGACTCTGCAGGTGAAGGAGCTGAGACTAGAAGGTCCATCATCAGAGCAACACCACCATAGAGATAGAGAGATAGATATACTCCGGAGCTTTGTATAACTGTCAGATGAAATTAAAGTCATAAATCCCTCCACTGACACCAATAATGGGGCACTATTCCTCCCACTGACACCAATAATGGGGCACTATTCCTCCCACTGACACCAATAATGGGGCACTATTCCTCCCACTGACACCAATAATGGGGCACTATTCCTCCCACTGACACCAACGATGGGGCACTATTCCTCCCACTGACACCAATGATGGGGCACTATTCCTCCCACTGACACCAATAATGGGGCACTATTCCTCCCACTGACACCAACGATGGGGCACTATTCCTCCCACTGATACCAATGATGGGGCACTATTCCTCCCACTGACACCAATAATGGGGCACTATTCCTCCCACTGACACCAACGATGGGGCACTATTCCTCCCACTGACACCAATGATGGGGCACTATTCCTCCCACTGACACCAATGATGGGGCACTATTCCTTCCACTGATACCAATGATGGGGCACTATTCCTCCCACTGATACCAACGATGGGGCACTATTCCTCCCACTGATACCAATGATGGGGCACTATTCCTCCCACTGACACCAATGACGGGGCACTATTCCTCCCACTGACACCAATGATGGGGAGCTATTCCTCCCACTGACACCAATGATGGGGCACTATTCCTCCCACTGACACCAATGATGGGGCACTATTCCTTCCACTGATACCAATGATGGGGCACTATTCCTCCCACTGATACCAATGATGGGGCACTATTCCTCCCACTGATACCAATGATGGGGCACTATTCCTCCCACTGATACCAATGATGGGGCACTATTCGTCCCACTGACACCAATGATGGGGCACCATTCGTCCCACTGACACCAATAATGGGGCACTATTCCTCCCACTGACACCAATGATGGGGCACTATTCCTCCCACTGACACCAATAATGGGGCACTATTCCTCCCACTGACACCAATGATGGGGCACTATTCCTCCCACTGATACAAATGATGGGGCACTATTCCTCCCACTGACACCAATGATGGGGCACTATTCCTCCCACTGACACCAATGATGGGGCACTATTCCTCCCACTGATACCAATGATGGGGCACTATTCCTCCCACTGACACCAATGATGGGGCACTATTCCTCCCACTGACACCAATGATGGGGCACTATTCCTCCTGTTATTGGCCACAGATGCTAAGTAATCTTTTTGCTCCCACTGGATCTAGTCCGGCCCTCCTAAAGTCTGAAAGACGGTGAACTGGTCCCTTATGTAAAGAAGATTTGGATACCCCCCCACTCTGGCAGTCGGTCACCATCCACCCAAAACTGGAAAAATCGCGATTCTGGGTGGAAAGACACTTGGAATCTATTCTAAATCTTTGATTCATAAGGAAAATGTCTTTCTCATAAAACCTTTGTCCAGCGGGAATCATCCGCAGTCTGCCCTGCCATAAAGCCTGCATGTAATAAAAGCTCGGGAGGTAATTAGGCGGCTCAGCTGGGGATATTTGTAAAGGAAATAAATAGACTGCAAATGAAAACTATTTATAATGGCTGGAAAATCAGCGTGGGCGCGTCTCTGCCGCCCTCTGTAATTAAAACCCGAGAGAACTGTCTCCAGCGACGGGCAGGTGACATCAGTTCCATGACAAGCCGGACGCACACACGGCCGCCTGCGCTTCTGTCTATTCAATTAAAATTCAAAAATATTGGAAATTCGAAAACAATTGGAACACTCGAAAATGTGAAATAATTAGAATATTCGAAAATCCATAAATTCCTAAAAATTCAGAAATTTGAAGAAGAAGAAAAGCGGAAATTCGAAAAAAATCAGAAATTTTAAAAAAATCTGAAATTCGGAAATTCGAGAACCCGAAAATCTGAAGTAATAACTAACTAATAATAACTTTTTAACTCATTCGATACATTGTTTTAATTTCTTGTTTTGTAACCTTCAATGGTTGTTACATACTGTAGGAAAATGTCCAGTGACATAAACATAAAATACTCAATAGGGGCAACAGCGACACCTGCATTTCAAAAGTGGGTATTGCATACAACAATGTCCTATTTCTCTCCATTGGCTACTTCTATGTCTATACTAGGGATGAGCTTCGAGCAGGGGCGGACTGACAACTCATGGGGCCCCCGGGCAATAGGAGATTATGGGGCCCCCAGGCAATCAGAGATTATGGGGCCACACAGTATACACAAACACTATACAATCACACAGTATACACAAACACACACACACACAGTATACAATCACACAGTATACACAGACACATTTCTATTGGCTGAGAAGGTACTGGAGAGGTGGGGCAGATATAATCTCTGGATTTTTAGACCAAAAGGATGGCGGTAAGGGACATTTCAGAGACGGATGTAAAAAATACACAAATTTTTACATACTGTCCCTGGTTTTACTGAGGTTGGCAACCCTGATGGGGCCCCCTAGTGGCATGGGACCCTCGGGCAGTGCCCGAGTGGCCCAATGGTTAGTCCGCCCCCGGCTTTGAGTTCGAATCGAACTCATGTATGACTCGAACATTGCCTGTTCGCCTGTTCCCCGAACAGCGAACATGTTGGGGTGTTCGCGG
Source organism: Lithobates pipiens (assembly GCF_037356315.1). Lineage (NCBI taxonomy): Eukaryota > Metazoa > Chordata > Amphibia > Anura > Ranidae > Lithobates > Lithobates pipiens. The sequence continues at coordinate 12,199,122 of NW_027507758.1, read as the reverse complement.
CAAATTCAAAAAGCTGCGGAACACCCTATACAAGTCTATGGGAGAAATCTAAAGTGCTAATTTTAACCACTTGCCGCCCGCCCTATAGCAAATAGGCGGCGGCAAAGTGGTTTCATAATCCTGACCGGACGTCATATGACGTGATCAGGATTATGAGCCGCTGCGCGCCCCCGGGGGCGCGCATCGCGGCGATCGTTGTTCAAGGGTGTCAGTCTGACACCCGGCAACTACGATCTCGGTAAAGAGTCTCCGACGGAGACTCTTTACCACGTGATCAGCCGTGTCCAATCACGGCTGATCACAGTGTAAATAGGAAAAGCCGGTGATCGGCTTTTCCTCACTCGCGTCTGTCAGACGCGAGTAGAGGAGAGCCGATCGGCTGCTCCTCTGACAGGGGGGGGGTCTGTGCTGATCGATTATCAGCACAGCCCCCCTGAGGATGCCCACACTGGACCACCAGGGACGCCACTAGATCACCAGGGATGCCAAGGACAAGGTATGCCACCCTAGACCACCAGGGATTGCAATCAGTGCCACAATGGATGCCAATCAGTGCCCATAATGGATGCCAATCAGTGCCCACAATGGGCATCACTGATTGGCATGCATTATTGATTGGCACTGATTGGCATCCATTAGTATAATATATTATAATAAAATGGCGCCTATCAGTTCCAATCTGTGCCGCCTATCAGTGCCTACCCATGCCCACCTGTGCCGCCTACCCATGCCCACCTGTGCCACCTATCCATGCCAATCCGTGCCAATTTGTGCCACCTATCAGTGCCCATCCGTGTCGCCCATCAGTGCCACCCATCAGTGCCGCCTATCAGTGCCACATATCGGTGTCCATCAATGCCACCTCATCAGTGCCACTCCATTGGTGCCACCTCATCAGTGCCCATCAGTGCCGCTTATCATTGCCCATCAGTGTAACCCCATCAGTGCCCATCAGTGAAGGAGAAAACTTACTTATTTGCAAAGTTTTGAAACTGAAACAAAAAAAAACATTTTTTTTTCAAAATTTTCAGTATTTTTTTATTTGTTTAGCAAAAAATAAAAACCGCAGAGGTGATCAAATACCACCAAAAGAAAGCTCTATTTGTGGGAAAAAAATGATAAAAATTTAATTTGGGTACAGTGTAGCATGACCGCGCAATTGTCATTCAAAGTGCGACAGCGCTGAAAGCTCAAAATTGGTCTGGGCAGGAAGGTGTTTAAGTGCCCGGTATTGAAGTGGTTAAAGGCTTATATGCAAGTTATTGTCATAACAAGTGTTTGGGGACCCGGGTCCTGCCCCAGGGGACATGTATCAATGCAAAAAAAAGTTTTAAAAACTGCAGTTTTTTCGGGAGCAGTGATTTTAATAATGATTAAAGTGAAACAATAAAAGCGTAATATTCCTTTAAATTTCGTACCTGGGGGGTGTCTATAGTATGCTTGTGAAGGGGCGCATGTTTCCCGTGCTTAGAACTGTCCCTGCACAAAGTGTCGTTTCTGCAGGAAAAAAAGTCTTTTAAAATCACTCCCGGCTATAATGAATTGTCGGCTCCCCGTAATAATACAGAGAACAGTCATTGAAAGTGATTGATAAATAAAAAAAAAACTGTCAGGCCGCACGCAAAGAGGGGGGGGGGGGGGGATGAGAGAGTGCCCCCCCTCCTGAACCGTACCAGGCCACATGCCCTCAACATTGGGAGGATGCTTTGGGGGTCTGTTGATAAGGACAAGGGCCTCATCCCCACAACCCTGGCCGGTGGTTGTGGGGGTCTGCGGGCGGGGGGCTTATCAGAATCTGGAAGCCCCCTTTAACAAGGGGACCCCCAGATCCCCCACCCTGTTTGAAATGATAAGGGGGTACAAAAACACCCCTACCATTTCACAAAGAAAGTGTAAAAAATTGTTAAAAAAGACACACACACCGTTGCAAAAGTCCTTTATTAAAAATAAAAAAAAATAAAAAAAAGATTCCAGCGGTGGTAATCCACTCTTGCTATCCAGCGATGTATGATCATCTCTCCGGGTTCCAGCGACTGGTGATTTCTCCCTCCAGCTCAGCGCATCCATCCTCTGTCTCCACCGGAGGCACTGTGGGAATCCCGGCGACCTGCCGCTTCTTATCTGAGGAGGGCGGGGCCACCCGTCACCTGACCCCGCCCCCCTCTGATGCAAGGGGAAAGCCCGACTTCCCCAATGACGTGCGGGTGACCCCGCCCCCCTCTGATGTAACGGAAACCTCAAAATTCTACAAACAATCCCCCATAATGACAATGTGAAAGAAGATTGTTTGAAATCTTTGCAAATTTATTAAAAATAAAAAACGAAAAAAATCCCATGTACATAAGTATCACAGGCTCCTCCCATGTACAGAAGTATCACAGGCTCCTCCCATGTACATAAGTATCATAGGCTCCTCCCATGTACATAAGTATCACAGGCTCCTCCCATGTACATAAGTATCACAGGCTCCTCCCATGTACATAGGTATCACAGGCTCCTCCCATGTACATAAGTATCACAGGCTCCTCCCATGTACATAAGTATCACAGGCTCTTCCCATGTACAGAAGTATCACAGGCTCCTCCCATGTACAGAAGTATCACGGCCTTTTCTCAATACTTTGGTGAAGCTCCTTTGGCACCAATTACAGCCTCCACTCTTGGTGAGTATGATGCTACAAGCTCGGCACTCCTATTTTTGGGCAGTTTCTCCCATTCTTCTTTGTAGGACCTCTCAAGCTCCATCAGGTTGGATGGGGATCGTCGGTGCACAGCCATTTTCAGATCTCCCGGGAGATGTTCAATCGGGTTCAATTCTGGGCTCTGGCTGGGCCACTCAAGGACGTTCACAGAGTTGTCCCATAGTCACTCCTTTGTTCTCTTGGCTGTGTACTTAGGGTTGTTGTCCTGTTGGAAGATGAACCTTCACCCCAGTCTGAGGTCCAGAGCGCTCTGGAGCAGGTTTTCATCAAGGATGTCTCTATACATTGCTGCATTCATCTTTCCCTCGATCCTGACTAGTCTCCCAGTTCCTGCCGCTGTTAAACATCCCCACAGCATGATGCTGCCACCACCATGCTTCACTGTAGGGATGGTGTGGGCCAGGTGATGAGCGGTGCCTGGTTTCCTCCAGACATGACACTTGCCATTCAGGCCAAAGAGTTCAATCTTTGTTTCATCAGACCAGAGAATTTTGTTTCTCATGGTCTGAGAGTCCTTCAGGTGCCTTTTGGCAAATGCCAGGCGGGCTGTCACGTGCCTTTTACTGAGGAGTGGCTTCCATCTGGCCACTCTACCATACAGGTCTGATTAGTGGAGTGCTGCAGAGATGGTTGTTCTTCTGGAAGGTTCTCCTCTCTCCACAGAGAAACGCTGGAGCTCCATCAGACTGACCATCGGGTTCCTGGTCACCTCCCGGACTAAGACCTTTCTCCCCGATCGCTCAGTTTGGCCGGGTGGCCTGCTCTAGGAAGAGTCCTGGTGGTTCCAAACTTCTTCCATTTACGGATGATGGAGGCCACTGTGCTCATTGGGACCTTCAATGCTGCAGAAATGTTTCTGGTCCCTTCCCCCGATCTGTGCCTCCATACAATCCTGTCTCGGAGGTCTACAGACAATTCCTTGGACTTCATGACTTGGTTTGTGCTCTGACATACACTGTTACCTGTGGGACCTTCTATAGACAGGTGTGTGCCTTTCCAAATCATGTCCAATCAACTGAATTTACCACAGGTGGCCTCCAATCAAGTTGTAGAAACATCTCAAGGATGATCAGTGGAAACAGGAGGGACCTGAGATCAATTTTGAGTGTCATGGCAAAGGCTGTGATACCTATGTACATGGGAGGAGCCTGTGATACTTCTGTACATGGGAGGAGCCTGTGATACTTCCGTACATGGGAGGAGCCTGTGATAGTTATGTACATGGGAGGAGCCTGTGATACTTCTGTACATGGGAGGAGCCTGTGATACTTCCATACATGGGAGGAGCCTGTGATACTTCTGTACATGGGAGGAGCCTGTGATACTTCTGTACATGGGAGGAGCCTGTGATACTTATGTACATGGGAGGAGTCTGTGATAGTTATGTACATGGGAGGAGCCTGTGATAGTTATGTACATGGGAGGAGTCTGTGATAGTTATGTACATGGGAGGAGCCTGTGATCGTTATGTACATGGGAGGAGCCTGTGATACTTATGTACATGGGAGGAGCCAGTGATAAAGTGTTACTTTGTATCTCTGTCTCCTGTCTGATCAATGTTTATAAACAAAGTTACTTTGTATCTCTCTATCTACTCTCTGATCAATGTTTATAAAAATGTTACTTTGTATCTCTCTATCTCCTGTCTGAAAAATGTTTATAAACAATGTTCTTTGTATATCTCTATCTCCTGTCTCATCAATGTTAATAAACAATGTTACTTTGTATCTCTATCACCTGTCTGATCAATGTTTATAAACAATGTTACTTTGTATCTTTCTATCTCATATCTGATCAATGTTTATAACCAATGTTACTTTGTATATTTCTATCTCATATCTGATCAATGTTTATAACCAATGTTACTTTGTATCTCTCTATCTCCCATCTGAACAATGTTTGTAAACAGCCTTTTTGTGACTGCAGCAGCTTCTAGTGCTGCTGTATGTACAAAGCAACTCCCGGCTTTCATTTTAATAGCTGGTAAATAACAAGAAGCGGGTGGAGGGGAGTGTGGCAGTGGGGCAGAAGGATTAGATGTACTGCACATGCCCAGTGTCCTCAAATACATAAGTAGTTGTATTGAAATGGGCAATTCATTGTTGGCAGTCCCATCCCATATCTGTGAAGAAGATGGTAGTAACCCGGGCATTCTGTTTTGCAGGGTATTATCAACGCATACAAGAATGGCATCAATTTATTGGGTAATGATAGCGGTCAGGAGACCTGGGACTTCAGCGGCTCCTTCTTCTTCTCGGTAACGGCCATAACCACCATCGGTAAGTTCCTGCGACCACCATTATATTTCCATCACAACCTTTGGAAGTGCATTTCTAAAATAAATTCTCTACCTGTTTGCGCATCAAAACTGCATGTAAATTCTTCCTTGCAATGGGGCAAAAATTGAATGTTCTCAAAGATATTGTCTGCAGATAAACTATTGGAGAAAATAGTGCATTGTGGCCACAAGATGGCGCTGAGAAGCAAACCTCTTTTGTATGTTAGCCATCGCCATCTAGTGGCCATAATGTGATATTTTCACCATTCACATATTCGATCTGCAGAGAATTCATGATGATTCGGTGGCTGATTGGTGTGCGCAGCCAGTGCCATCTTAAGAGCATTATAGGCCCCCGGGCAATACAGTGCACTGGGGCCCTGTCTACACAATCACGCACAAGAATAAAAATGCTAATTATCAAAATAAAGCTATCTTGATTGGTGCTTCCAACAAAATTTGTGTTTAAACATTAACACAATGTTTGGACAATATAACACGAGATTGAAAAGGAAGAAATTGAAAGACTAGAAACTACAGATTGAAATGGGACAGTACAAAAGAACTAATTATGTGTAAGCGGGAGATATTTGTAATCTGGCAGTGCTGGGGACTTCTGGTCACCCTAGGCTAGTGGCCAGCAGGACCCACAGGTCAGTGGCCACCAGGACCCACAGGTCAGTGGCCAGCAGGACCCACAGGTCAGTGGCCTGATCCCAGCAGGACCCACCAGCTGCGGACCTGTGGGTCCTGCTGGCCACTGACCTGTGGGTCCTGCTGGCCACTGAGCTGTGGGTCCTGCTGGCCATTGACCTGTGGGTCCTGCTGGCCACTGACCTGTGGATCCTGCTGGAAGCTGGCTGCGGACCTGTGTGTCCTGCTGGCCACTGACCTGTGGATCCTGCTGGAAGCTGGCTGCGGACCTGTGTGTCCTGCTGGCCATTGACCTGTGGGTCCTGCTGGCCATTGACCTGTGGATCCTGCTGGAAGCTGGCTGTGGACCTGTGTGTCCTGCTGGCCATTGACCTGTGGGTCCTGCTGGCCATTGACCTGTGGATCCTGCTGGAAGCTGGCTGCGGACCTGTGTGTCCTGCTGGCCACTGACCTGTGTGTCCTGCTGACCATTGACCTGTGTGTCCTGCTGGCCACTGACCTGTGGGTCCTGCTGGGCACTGACCTGTGGGTCCTGCTGGGCACTGACCTGTGGGTCCTGCTGGGCACTGACCTGTGGGTCCTGCTGGAAGCTGGCTGCGGACCTGTGAGTCAAGCTGGCTGCAGACCTGTGGGTCCCGCTGGCCACTGACCTGTGGGTCCTTCTGGGAGCTGGCCACTGACATGTTGGTCCTGCTGGGAGCGGACAATAGCCTATGGGTCCTGCTGGCCATGGCATGTGGGTCCTGCTGGCCTGTAGGCCGTGGGCAGCACCCAGCAGCATTTACAGGCCTTGGGCATGCTAAATGAGGTGTATGGGGGGGGGCAGATCGATGGGATGATTGATCCTGTGGGGGTGTCAGGGTCTCTCACCTCAGCTTGCTCGGCAGCCTCAGTGCTTAGCAGCAGCAGGACAGGTCCTCTCTTCCTCCTTCTCCACGGCTTCTTCCAGTCCTGGGGGGGTGGGTGATGATGTTGCTCCTGGCCGGGGGAGTACTGTTACTGTACCACCAGCCAGCAACGGTGCTCCCAAGCCAGCCACGTCACGTGGTGTTTTTACACAGTGTCCAGCCAAGCAGAGGCACTGGGGCAGGCAAAATATCCTGGATTCTGACCGTGGCGATGGGAGTTGTAGCACGCGGTAGGCTGGCTGCGCTGCTCTCCTCAAACTGACTCCACCCCCCAGGAGCAGGGAGCTTGAGCACGCAGCTGCCGCCACAGATAACAACTCCCGTAAACAACAGCTGCGGCCGTCACGCGACGTCACCGGACAGACTGCCACTCAATAATGAGTCATTCAGTGATCAGCTGGCAGACAATCGGACATTGTTCCAGTTATGCAAAAACAGTACAGCACTTAATGTGGGGGGGCACATGGGGGGGGGGCACAGAGTAAAATTGGGGGGATCGTGGCCCCATCAGGCCCTACACTGGTGACGCCATTGCACAGCACTGGCACAATGTGGCAGCGAACTTTGTGACATCTGAATGATGCTTGGCTGGGGTCGCTGGGCAGGAGGGGCCCCCCAGGCAAATGGGGCCCCCGGGAAACTGCCCAGTGTGCCCAATGCGAAAAGATGGCCCCGTGCGCAGCCTTTTGCATTAGGGTGTGCACCCCAGAGCACAAACACACATGCAGCAGAGCAGTGGACAGAGTCAGTAGAGCAAAGAGTGGTATCAGTAGGGCGGTTTTTTATTTTTATTATTATTTTTATTACTTTTTTAAAAAAAATTTTGAAAGCCCCGTTATGGGGCTTTGGTGAAATATTAAGGGTCTAAACAGACCCCCGATGTCTCACTTTTGAGACAGATAAAGAAAACTGAGGACAGAGATTCCCCAGTCCCTTTCTTTGCAGCCTGCAGTGAACACCGTTTACTATGCTTCAGTTAAGAATGAAGACAAGAGCGACTGGTGCAGATCACTCACTGTGTTCATTCAGAAAAGTAAATATTTACCAGCCCCTTCCCCCGCTACTGAGAGAAGAGAAGGGAAGCTGGCAGCATTGCAGGGGGGGGGGGGGCGGAAGCAGGGGGAATCGTCACAACACTGGATGATTAGGGTGTGCCCAGGCACAGCCGGCACACCCTGTGCTCACGCCTATGCAGTGGCTTCTATGCTTTCCGAGTCACTGACTCAAATCCAGTATGCAAGTTAGATGCTCTCACCTTTCTGACTTTAGCCGATTCGCGCCCGCCCTATAGCCAAAAGACGGCTACAGAGCGGATGCTAACTGCCGGGAGGGCGTCCCTGGACGTCCTCCTGTTTACTTCCCTAATGCGCACCGGCGCGCATCGGGGAAGTTCTTTGTTGGCCGTGTCCCTCGGACACAGCCAATCACAGATCGTGCTAAATGGCCAATCACAGTGGCCATTTAGCACTCGATCGGGCTATCCAATGTGAGGTGATCTCATATGTAAACATATGAGATCATCTCTCATCGTCGGCTCCCCTCCTCACACAGAGACAGCGTGTGAGGAGGGAGAGCGTCCGTGCTGCAGCTGCAGCGTCTGTGACTGACAGTGAGTGTACACACACACAGTAAAACACACACACAGTAAAACACACACACACATGCCCACCTGTCCCCAGTGCTACCTATCAGTGCCATCTGTCCCCTGTGCTACCTATCAGTGCCATCTGTCCCCAGTGCCACCTGTTAGTGCCATGTGTCCCCAGTGCCACCTATCAATGCCACCTGTCCCCAGTACCATCTAACAGTGTCATCTGTTTCCAGTACCACCTGTCCCCAGTGCCACCTATCCCCAGTGCCATGTGCCACCTGTCCCCAGTGCCACGTGACCCCAGTGCCGCCCATCCCTAGTGCCACGTGTCCCCAGTGCCACCTGTCCCTAGTGGCATGTATTCCCAGTGCCACCTGTCAGTGTCACATGTCATCAGTGTCACGTATCAGTGCCACCCGTCAATGTCACGTGTCATCAGTGCCACATATTAGTGCCATCTATCATCGGTGTCAGGTGTCATCAGTGCCACGTATTAGTGCCATCTGTCATCAGTGCCACGTATTAGTGCCATCTGTCATCAGTGCCACGTATTAGTGCCATCTGTCATTAGTGCCACATCAGTGTCACGTGTCATCAGTGCCACAGATTAGTTCCATCTGTCATCGGTGTCAAGTGTCATCAGTGCCACGTATTAGTACCATCTGTCGTCAGTGTCACATCAGTGTTACGTGCCATCAGTGCCATGTATCAGTGCCATCTGCCATCAGTGTCACGTCAGTGTCACGTGTCACTGTCCTGGTGCTCCAGGGCCTTCAAAAGTGTAATAGGTAGTCAACAAGTTAGATGTGTAATTTATGTTCCTAGAACACATGATGGCGCTCCCTGCATGTTGGGCCTCTCTATGTGGCCAGGCTGTGGAAAAGTCCCACACATGTGGTATCGTAATACTCAGGAGGAGTAGCAGAATTTAATTTGGGGTGTCATTTGTGGTATACACATGCCATGTGAGAGAAATAACCTATTACAATGACAATTTTGTGGGGAAAAAAATAAAAAACAAAAAAATCTTGTGGGAAAAGATGACAACATCAAAAAGCTCACCATGCCTCTTACTAAATACCTTGGAATGTCTACTTTCCAAAAAGGGGTCATTTGGGGGGTATTTGTACTTTCCTGACTTGTTCGGGTCGCAAGAAATGAGATAGGCCACCAGTACATCAGATGTGATCAATTTTTTATGATTCGCACCACAGCTTGTAGACTCTCTAACTTTTACAAAGACCAAATAATATCCACTAATTTGGGTTATTTTTACCAACGATATGTAGCAGTATAAATTGTGGCCAAAATTTATGAAGAAAAATTAATAATTTGCATAATTCTGTCACAGAAACAAAGAAAAATTTGGGTTTTTTTTCAAAATTTGCGGTCTTTTTTCATTTATAGTGCAAAAAATAAAAACCCCAGAGGTGATCAAATACCACCAAAAGAAAGCTGGGGACTTCTGGTCACCCTAGGCTAGTGGCCAGCAGGACCCACAGGTCAGTGGCCACCAGGACCCACAGGTCAGTGGCCAGCAGGACCCACAGGTCAGTGGCCAGATCCCAGCAGGACCCACCAGCTGCGGACCTGTGGGTCCTGCTGGCCACTGACCTGTGGGTCCTGCTGGCCACTGAGCTGTGGGTCCTGCTGGCCATTGACCTGTGGGTCCTGCTGGCCACTGACCTGTGGATCCTGCTGGAAGCTGGCTGCGGACCTGTGTGTCCTGCTGGCCATTGACCTGTGGGTCCTGCTGGCCATTGACCTGTGGATCCTGCTGGAAGCTGGCTGTGGACCTGTGTGTCCTGCTGGCCATTGACCTGTGGGTCCTGCTGGCCATTGACCTGTGGATCCTGCTGGAAGCTGGCTGCGGACCTGTGTGTCCTGCTGGCCACTGACCTGTGTGTCCTGCTGACCATTGACCTGTGGGTCCTGCTGGCCACTGACCTGTGGGTCCTGCTGGGCACTGACCTGTGGGTCCTGCTGGGCACTGACCTGTGGGTCCTGCTGGGCACTGACCTGTGGGTCCTGCTGGAAGCTGGCTGCGGACCTGTGAGTCAAGCTGGCTGCAGACCTGTGGGTCCCGCTGGCCACTGACCTGTGGGTCCTTCTGGGAGCTGGCCACTGACATGTTGGTCCTGCTGGGAGCGGACAATAGCCTATGGGTCCTGCTGGCCATGGCATGTGGGTCCTGCTGGCCTGTAGGCCGTGGGCAGCACCCAGCAGCATTTACAGGCCTTGGGCATGCTAAATGAGGTGTATGGGGGGGGGCAGATCGATGGGATGATTGATCCTGTGGGGGTGTCAGGGTCTCTCACCTCAGCTTGCTCGGCAGCCTCAGTGCTTAGCAGCAGCAGGACAGGTCCTCTCTTCCTCCTTCTCCACGGCTTCTTCCAGTCCTGGGGGGGTGGGTGATGATGTTGCTCCTGGCCGGGGGAGTACTGTTACTGTACCACCAGCCAGCAACGGTGCTCCCAAGCCAGCCACGTCACGTGGTGTTTTTACACAGTGTCCAGCCAAGCAGAGGCACTGGGGCAGGCAAAATATCCTGGATTCTGACCGTGGCGATGGGAGTTGTAGCACGCGGTAGGCTGGCTGCGCTGCTCTCCTCAAACTGACTCCACCCCCCAGGAGCAGGGAGCTTGAGCACGCAGCTGCCGCCACAGATAACAACTCCCGTAAACAACAGCTGCGGCCGTCACGCGACGTCACCGGACAGACTGCCACTCAATAATGAGTCATTCAGTGATCAGCTGGCAGACAATCGGACATTGTTCCAGTTATGCAAAAACAGTACAGCACTTAATGTGGGGGGGCACATGGGGGGGGGGCACAGAGTAAAATTGGGGGGATCGTGGCCCCATCAGGCCCTACACTGGTGACGCCATTGCACAGCACTGGCACAATGTGGCAGCGAACTTTGTGACATCTGAATGATGCTTGGCTGGGGTCGCTGGGCAGGAGGGGCCCCCCAGGCAAATGGGGCCCCCGGGAAACTGCCCAGTGTGCCCAATGCGAAAAGATGGCCCCGTGCGCAGCCTTTTGCATTAGGGTGTGCACCCCAGAGCACAAACACACATGCAGCAGAGCAGTGGACAGAGTCAGTAGAGCAAAGAGTGGTATCAGTAGGGCGGTTTTTTATTTTTATTATTATTTTTATTACTTTTTTAAAAAAAATTTTGAAAGCCCCGTTATGGGGCTTTGGTGAAATATTAAGGGTCTAAACAGACCCCCGATGTCTCACTTTTGAGACAGATAAAGAAAACTGAGGACAGAGATTCCCCAGTCCCTTTCTTTGCAGCCTGCAGTGAACACCGTTTACTATGCTTCAGTTAAGAATGAAGACAAGAGCGACTGGTGCAGATCACTCACTGTGTTCATTCAGAAAAGTAAATATTTACCAGCCCCTTCCCCCGCTACTGAGAGAAGAGAAGGGAAGCTGGCAGCATTGCAGGGGGGGGGGGGCGGAAGCAGGGGGAATCGTCACAACACTGGATGATTAGGGTGTGCCCAGGCACAGCCGGCACACCCTGTGCTCACGCCTATGCAGTGGCTTCTATGCTTTCCGAGTCACTGACTCAAATCCAGTATGCAAGTTAGATGCTCTCACCTTTCTGACTTTAGCCGATTCGCGCCCGCCCTATAGCCAAAAGACGGCTACAGAGCGGATGCTAACTGCCGGGAGGGCGTCCCTGGACGTCCTCCTGTTTACTTCCCTAATGCGCACCGGCGGGCATCGGGGAAGTTCTTTGTTGGCCGTGTCCCTCGGACACAGCCAATCACAGATCGTGCTAAATGGCCAATCACAGTGGCCATTTAGCACTCGATCGGGCTATCCAATGTGAGGTGATCTCATATGTAAACATATGAGATCATCTCTCATCGTCGGCTCCCCTCCTCACACAGAGACAGCGTGTGAGGAGGGAGAGCGTCCGTGCTGCAGCTGCAGCGTCTGTGACTGACAGTGAGTGTACACACACACACACACACACACACACAGTAAAACACACACACACATGCCCACCTGTCCCCAGTGCTACCTATCAGTGCCATCTGTCCCCTGTGCTACCTATCAGTGCCATCTGTCCCCAGTGCCACCTGTTAGTGCCATGTGTCCCCAGTGCCACCTATCAATGCCACCTGTCCCCAGTACCATCTAACAGTGTCATCTGTTTCCAGTACCACCTGTCCCCAGTGCCACCTATCCCCAGTGCCATGTGCCACCTGTCCCCAGTGCCACGTGACCCCAGTGCCGCCCATCCCTAGTGCCACGTGTCCCCAGTGCCACCTGTCCCTAGTGCCATGTATTCCCAGTGCCACCTGTCAGTGTCACATGTCATCAGTGTCACGTATCAGTGCCACCCGTCAATGTCACGTGTCATCAGTGCCACATATTAGTGCCATCTATCATCGGTGTCAGGTGTCATCAGTGCCACGTATTAGTGCCATCTGTCATCAGTGCCACGTATTAGTGCCATCTGTCATCAGTGCCACGTATTAGTGCCATCTGTCATTAGTGCCACATCAGTGTCACGTGTCATCAGTGCCACAGATTAGTTCCATCTGTCATCGGTGTCAAGTGTCATCAGTGCCACGTATTAGTGCCATCTGTCGTCAGTGTCACATCAGTGTTACGTGCCATCAGTGCCATGTATCAGTGCCATCTGCCATCAGTGTCACGTCAGTGTCACGTGTCACTGTCCTGGTGCTCCAGGGCCTTCAAAAGTGTAATAGGTAGTCAACAAGTTAGATGTGTAATTTATGTTCCTAGAACACATGATGGCGCTCCCTGCATGTTGGGCCTCTCTATGTGGCCAGGCTGTGGAAAAGTCCCACACATGTGGTATCGTAATACTCAGGAGGAGTAGCAGAATTTAATTTGGGGTGTCATTTGTGGTATACACATGCCATGTGAGAGAAATAACCTATTACAATGACAATTTTGTGGGGAAAAAAATAAAAAACAAAAAAATCTTGTGGGAAAAGATGACAACATCAAAAAGCTCACCATGCCTCTTACTAAATACCTTGGAATGTCTACTTTCCAAAAAGGGGTCATTTGGGGGGTATTTGTACTTTCCTGACTTGTTCGGGTCGCAAGAAATGAGATAGTACATCAGATGTGATCAATTTTTTATGATTCGCACCACAGCTTGTAGACTCTCTAACTTTTACAAAGACCAAATAATATCCACTAATTTGGGTTATTTTTACCAACGATATGTAGCAGTATAAATTGTGGCCAAAATTTATGAAGAAAAATTAATAATTTGCATAATTCTGTCACAGAAACAAAGAAAAATTTGGGTTTTTTTTCAAAATTTGCGGTCTTTTTTCATTTATAGTGCAAAAAATAAAAACCCCAGAGGTGATCAAATACCACCAAAAGAAAGCTGGGGACTTCTGGTCACCCTAGGCTAGTGGCCAGCAGGACCCACAGGTCAGTGGCCACCAGGACCCACAGGTCAGTGGCCAGCAGGACCCACAGGTCAGTGGCCTGATCCCAGCAGGACCCACCAGCTGCGGACCTGTGGGTCCTGCTGGCCACTGACCTGTGGGTCCTGCTGGCCACTGAGCTGTGGGTCCTGCTGGCCATTGACCTGTGGGTCCTGCTGGCCACTGACCTGTGGATCCTGCTGGAAGCTGGCTGCGGACCTGTGTGTCCTGCTGGCCACTGACCTGTGGATCCTGCTGGAAGCTGGCTGCGGACCTGTGTGTCCTGCTGGCCATTGACCTGTGGGTCCTGCTGGCCATTGACCTGTGGATCCTGCTGGAAGCTGGCTGTGGACCTGTGTGTCCTGCTGGCCATTGACCTGTGGGTCCTGCTGGCCATTGACCTGTGGATCCTGCTGGAAGCTGGCTGCGGACCTGTGTGTCCTGCTGGCCATTGACCTGTGTGTCCTGCTGGCCATTGACCTGTGGGTCCTGCTGGCCATTGACCTGTGGATCCTGCTGGAAGCTGGCTGTGGACCTGTGTGTCCTGCTGACCATTGACCTGTGGGTCCTGCTGGCCATTGACCTGTGGATCCTGCTGGAAGCTGGCTGCGGACCTGTGTGTCCTGCTGGCCACTGACCTGTGTGTCCTGCTGACCATTGACCTGTGTGTCCTGCTGGCCACTGACCTGTGGGTCCTGCTGGGCACTGACCTGTGGGTCCTGCTGGGCACTGACCTGTGGGTCCTGCTGGGCACTGACCTGTGGGTCCTGCTGGAAGCTGGCTGCGGACCTGTGAGTCAAGCTGGCTGCAGACCTGTGGGTCCCGCTGGCCACTGACCTGTGGGTCCTTCTGGGAGCTGGCCACTGACATGTTGGTCCTGCTGGGAGCGGACAATAGCCTATGGGTCCTGCTGGCCATGGCATGTGGGTCCTGCTGGCCTGTAGGCCGTGGGCAGCACCCAGCAGCATTTACAGGCCTTGGGCATGCTAAATGAGGTGTATGGGGGGGGGCAGATCGATGGGATGATTGATCCTGTGGGGGTGTCAGGGTCTCTCACCTCAGCTTGCTCGGCAGCCTCAGTGCTTAGCAGCAGCAGGACAGGTCCTCTCTTCCTCCTTCTCCACGGCTTCTTCCAGTCCTGGGGGGGTGGGTGATGATGTTGCTCCTGGCCGGGGGAGTACTGTTACTGTACCACCAGCCAGCAACGGTGCTCCCAAGCCAGCCACGTCACGTGGTGTTTTTACACAGTGTCCAGCCAAGCAGAGGCACTGGGGCAGGCAAAATATCCTGGATTCTGACCGTGGCGATGGGAGTTGTAGCACGCGGTAGGCTGGCTGCGCTGCTCTCCTCAAACTGACTCCACCCCCCAGGAGCAGGGAGCTTGAGCACGCAGCTGCCGCCACAGATAACAACTCCCGTAAACAACAGCTGCGGCCGTCACGCGACGTCACCGGACAGACTGCCACTCAATAATGAGTCATTCAGTGATCAGCTGGCAGACAATCGGACATTGTTCCAGTTATGCAAAAACAGTACAGCACTTAATGTGGGGGGGCACATGGGGGGGGGGCACAGAGTAAAATTGGGGGGATCGTGGCCCCATCAGGCCCTACACTGGTGACGCCATTGCACAGCACTGGCACAATGTGGCAGCGAACTTTGTGACATCTGAATGATGCTTGGCTGGGGTCGCTGGGCAGGAGGGGCCCCCCAGGCAAATGGGGCCCCCGGGAAACTGCCCAGTGTGCCCAATGCGAAAAGATGGCCCCGTGCGCAGCCTTTTGCATTAGGGTGTGCACCCCAGAGCACAAACACACATGCAGCAGAGCAGTGGACAGAGTCAGTAGAGCAAAGAGTGGTATCAGTAGGGCGGTTTTTTATTTTTATTATTATTTTTATTACTTTTTTAAAAAAAATTTTGAAAGCCCCGTTATGGGGCTTTGGTGAAATATTAAGGGTCTAAACAGACCCCCGATGTCTCACTTTTGAGACAGATAAAGAAAACTGAGGACAGAGATTCCCCAGTCCCTTTCTTTGCAGCCTGCAGTGAACACCGTTTACTATGCTTCAGTTAAGAATGAAGACAAGAGCGACTGGTGCAGATCACTCACTGTGTTCATTCAGAAAAGTAAATATTTACCAGCCCCTTCCCCCGCTACTGAGAGAAGAGAAGGGAAGCTGGCAGCATTGCAGGGGGGGGGGGGGGCGGAAGCAGGGGGAATCGTCACAACACTGGATGATTAGGGTGTGCCCAGGCACAGCCGGCACACCCTGTGCTCACGCCTATGCAGTGGCTTCTATGCTTTCCGAGTCACTGACTCAAATCCAGTATGCAAGTTAGATGCTCTCACCTTTCTGACTTTAGCCGATTCGCGCCCGCCCTATAGCCAAAAGACGGCTACAGAGCGGATGCTAACTGCCGGGAGGGCGTCCCTGGACGTCCTCCTGTTTACTTCCCTAATGCGCACCGGCGCGCATCGGGGAAGTTCTTTGTTGGCCGTGTCCCTCGGACACAGCCAATCACAGATCGTGCTAAATGGCCAATCACAGTGGCCATTTAGCACTCGATCGGGCTATCCAATGTGAGGTGATCTCATATGTAAACATATGAGATCATCTCTCATCGTCGGCTCCCCTCCTCACACAGAGACAGCGTGTGAGGAGGGAGAGCGTCCGTGCTGCAGCTGCAGCGTCTGTGACTGACAGTGAGTGTACACACACACACACACACACACACACACACAGTAAAACACACACACACATGCCCACCTGTCCCCAGTGCTACCTATCAGTGCCATCTGTCCCCTGTGCTACCTATCAGTGCCATCTGTCCCCAGTGCCACCTGTTAGTGCCATGTGTCCCCAGTGCCACCTATCAATGCCACCTGTCCCCAGTACCATCTAACAGTGTCATCTGTTTCCAGTACCACCTGTCCCCAGTGCCACCTATCCCCAGTGCCATGTGCCACCTGTCCCCAGTGCCACGTGACCCCAGTGCCGCCCATCCCTAGTGCCACGTGTCCCCAGTGCCACCTGTCCCTAGTGGCATGTATTCCCAGTGCCACCTGTCAGTGTCACATGTCATCAGTGTCACGTATCAGTGCCACCCGTCAATGTCACGTGTCATCAGTGCCACATATTAGTGCCATCTATCATCGGTGTCAGGTGTCATCAGTGCCACGTATTAGTGCCATCTGTCATCAGTGCCACGTATTAGTGCCATCTGTCATCAGTGCCACGTATTAGTGCCATCTGTCATTAGTGCCACATCAGTGTCACGTGTCATCAGTGCCACAGATTAGTTCCATCTGTCATCGGTGTCAAGTGTCATCAGTGCCACGTATTAGTACCATCTGTCGTCAGTGTCACATCAGTGTTACGTGCCATCAGTGCCATGTATCAGTGCCATCTGCCATCAGTGTCACGTCAGTGTCACGTGTCACTGTCCTGGTGCTCCAGGGCCTTCAAAAGTGTAATAGGTAGTCAACAAGTTAGATGTGTAATTTATGTTCCTAGAACACATGATGGCGCTCCCTGCATGTTGGGCCTCTCTATGTGGCCAGGCTGTGGAAAAGTCCCACACATGTGGTATCGTAATACTCAGGAGGAGTAGCAGAATTTAATTTGGGGTGTCATTTGTGGTATACACATGCCATGTGAGAGAAATAACCTATTACAATGACAATTTTGTGGGGAAAAAAATAAAAAACAAAAAAATCTTGTGGGAAAAGATGACAACATCAAAAAGCTCACCATGCCTCTTACTAAATACCTTGGAATGTCTACTTTCCAAAAAGGGGTCATTTGGGGGGTATTTGTACTTTCCTGACTTGTTCGGGTCGCAAGAAATGAGATAGGCCACCAGTACATCAGATGTGATCAATTTTTTATGATTCGCACCACAGCTTGTAGACTCTCTAACTTTTACAAAGACCAAATAATATCCACTAATTTGGGTTATTTTTACCAACGATATGTAGCAGTATAAATTGTGGCCAAAATTTATGAAGAAAAATTAATAATTTGCATAATTCTGTCACAGAAACAAAGAAAAATTTGGGTTTTTTTTCAAAATTTGCGGTCTTTTTTCATTTATAGTGCAAAAAATAAAAACCCCAGAGGTGATCAAATACCACCAAAAGAAAGCTGGGGACTTCTGGTCACCCTAGGCTAGTGGCCAGCAGGACCCACAGGTCAGTGGCCACCAGGACCCACAGGTCAGTGGCCAGCAGGACCCACAGGTCAGTGGCCAGATCCCAGCAGGACCCACCAGCTGCGGACCTGTGGGTCCTGCTGGCCACTGACCTGTGGGTCCTGCTGGCCACTGAGCTGTGGGTCCTGCTGGCCATTGACCTGTGGGTCCTGCTGGCCACTGACCTGTGGATCCTGCTGGAAGCTGGCTGCGGACCTGTGTGTCCTGCTGGCCATTGACCTGTGGGTCCTGCTGGCCATTGACCTGTGGATCCTGCTGGAAGCTGGCTGTGGACCTGTGTGTCCTGCTGGCCATTGACCTGTGGGTCCTGCTGGCCATTGACCTGTGGATCCTGCTGGAAGCTGGCTGCGGACCTGTGTGTCCTGCTGGCCACTGACCTGTGTGTCCTGCTGACCATTGACCTGTGGGTCCTGCTGGCCACTGACCTGGGGGTCCTGCTGGGCACTGACCTGTGGGTCCTGCTGGGCACTGACCTGTGGGTCCTGCTGGGCACTGACCTGTGGGTCCTGCTGGAAGCTGGCTGCGGACCTGTGAGTCAAGCTGGCTGCAGACCTGTGGGTCCCGCTGGCCACTGACCTGTGGGTCCTTCTGGGAGCTGGCCACTGACATGTTGGTCCTGCTGGGAGCGGACAATAGCCTATGGGTCCTGCTGGCCATGGCATGTGGGTCCTGCTGGCCTGTAGGCCGTGGGCAGCACCCAGCAGCATTTACAGGCCTTGGGCATGCTAAATGAGGTGTATGGGGGGGGGCAGATCGATGGGATGATTGATCCTGTGGGGGTGTCAGGGTCTCTCACCTCAGCTTGCTCGGCAGCCTCAGTGCTTAGCAGCAGCAGGACAGGTCCTCTCTTCCTCCTTCTCCACGGCTTCTTCCAGTCCTGGGGGGGTGGGTGATGATGTTGCTCCTGGCCGGGGGAGTACTGTTACTGTACCACCAGCCAGCAACGGTGCTCCCAAGCCAGCCACGTCACGTGGTGTTTTTACACAGTGTCCAGCCAAGCAGAGGCACTGGGGCAGGCAAAATATCCTGGATTCTGACCGTGGCGATGGGAGTTGTAGCACGCGGTAGGCTGGCTGCGCTGCTCTCCTCAAACTGACTCCACCCCCCAGGAGCAGGGAGCTTGAGCACGCAGCTGCCGCCACAGATAACAACTCCCGTAAACAACAGCTGCGGCCGTCACGCGACGTCACCGGACAGACTGCCACTCAATAATGAGTCATTCAGTGATCAGCTGGCAGACAATCGGACATTGTTCCAGTTATGCAAAAACAGTACAGCACTTAATGTGGGGGGGCACATGGGGGGGGGGCACAGAGTAAAATTGGGGGGATCGTGGCCCCATCAGGCCCTACACTGGTGACGCCATTGCACAGCACTGGCACAATGTGGCAGCGAACTTTGTGACATCTGAATGATGCTTGGCTGGGGTCGCTGGGCAGGAGGGGCCCCCCAGGCAAATGGGGCCCCCGGGAAACTGCCCAGTGTGCCCAATGCGAAAAGATGGCCCCGTGCGCAGCCTTTTGCATTAGGGTGTGCACCCCAGAGCACAAACACACATGCAGCAGAGCAGTGGACAGAGTCAGTAGAGCAAAGAGTGGTATCAGTAGGGCGGTTTTTTATTTTTATTATTATTTTTATTACTTTTTTAAAAAAAATTTTGAAAGCCCCGTTATGGGGCTTTGGTGAAATATTAAGGGTCTAAACAGACCCCCGATGTCTCACTTTTGAGACAGATAAAGAAAACTGAGGACAGAGATTCCCCAGTCCCTTTCTTTGCAGCCTGCAGTGAACACCGTTTACTATGCTTCAGTTAAGAATGAAGACAAGAGCGACTGGTGCAGATCACTCACTGTGTTCATTCAGAAAAGTAAATATTTACCAGCCCCTTCCCCCGCTACTGAGAGAAGAGAAGGGAAGCTGGCAGCATTGCAGGGGGGGGGGGGCGGAAGCAGGGGGAATCGTCACAACACTGGATGATTAGGGTGTGCCCAGGCACAGCCGGCACACCCTGTGCTCACGCCTATGCAGTGGCTTCTATGCTTTCCGAGTCACTGACTCAAATCCAGTATGCAAGTTAGATGCTCTCACCTTTCTGACTTTAGCCGATTCGCGCCCGCCCTATAGCCAAAAGACGGCTACAGAGCGGATGCTAACTGCCGGGAGGGCGTCCCTGGACGTCCTCCTGTTTACTTCCCTAATGCGCACCGGCGCGCATCGGGGAAGTTCTTTGTTGGCCGTGTCCCTCGGACACAGCCAATCACAGATCGTGCTAAATGGCCAATCACAGTGGCCATTTAGCACTCGATCGGGCTATCCAATGTGAGGTGATCTCATATGTAAACATATGAGATCATCTCTCATCGTCGGCTCCCCTCCTCACACAGAGACAGCGTGTGAGGAGGGAGAGCGTCCGTGCTGCAGCTGCAGCGTCTGTGACTGACAGTGAGTGTACACACACACACACACACACACACACAGTAAAACACACACACACATGCCCACCTGTCCCCAGTGCTACCTATCAGTGCCATCTGTCCCCTGTGCTACCTATCAGTGCCATCTGTCCCCAGTGCCACCTGTTAGTGCCATGTGTCCCCAGTGCCACCTATCAATGCCACCTGTCCCCAGTACCATCTAACAGTGTCATCTGTTTCCAGTACCACCTGTCCCCAGTGCCACCTATCCCCAGTGCCATGTGCCACCTGTCCCCAGTGCCACGTGACCCCAGTGCCGCCCATCCCTAGTGCCACGTGTCCCCAGTGCCACCTGTCCCTAGTGCCATGTATTCCCAGTGCCACCTGTCAGTGTCACATGTCATCAGTGTCACGTATCAGTGCCACCCGTCAATGTCACGTGTCATCAGTGCCACATATTAGTGCCATCTATCATCGGTGTCAGGTGTCATCAGTGCCACGTATTAGTGCCATCTGTCATCAGTGCCACGTATTAGTGCCATCTGTCATCAGTGCCACGTATTAGTGCCATCTGTCATTAGTGCCACATCAGTGTCACGTGTCATCAGTGCCACAGATTAGTTCCATCTGTCATCGGTGTCAAGTGTCATCAGTGCCACGTATTAGTGCCATCTGTCGTCAGTGTCACATCAGTGTTACGTGCCATCAGTGCCATGTATCAGTGCCATCTGCCATCAGTGTCACGTCAGTGTCACGTGTCACTGTCCTGGTGCTCCAGGGCCTTCAAAAGTGTAATAGGTAGTCAACAAGTTAGATGTGTAATTTATGTTCCTAGAACACATGATGGCGCTCCCTGCATGTTGGGCCTCTCTATGTGGCCAGGCTGTGGAAAAGTCCCACACATGTGGTATCGTAATACTCAGGAGGAGTAGCAGAATTTAATTTGGGGTGTCATTTGTGGTATACACATGCCATGTGAGAGAAATAACCTATTACAATGACAATTTTGTGGGGAAAAAAATAAAAAACAAAAAAATCTTGTGGGAAAAGATGACAACATCAAAAAGCTCACCATGCCTCTTACTAAATACCTTGGAATGTCTACTTTCCAAAAAGGGGTCATTTGGGGGGTATTTGTACTTTCCTGACTTGTTCGGGTCGCAAGAAATGAGATAGTACATCAGATGTGATCAATTTTTTATGATTCGCACCACAGCTTGTAGACTCTCTAACTTTTACAAAGACCAAATAATATCCACTAATTTGGGTTATTTTTACCAACGATATGTAGCAGTATAAATTGTGGCCAAAATTTATGAAGAAAAATTAATAATTTGCATAATTCTGTCACAGAAACAAAGAAAAATTTGGGTTTTTTTTCAAAATTTGCGGTCTTTTTTCATTTATAGTGCAAAAAATAAAAACCCCAGAGGTGATCAAATACCACCAAAAGAAAGCTGGGGACTTCTGGTCACCCTAGGCTAGTGGCCAGCAGGACCCACAGGTCAGTGGCCACCAGGACCCACAGGTCAGTGGCCAGCAGGACCCACAGGTCAGTGGCCTGATCCCAGCAGGACCCACCAGCTGCGGACCTGTGGGTCCTGCTGGCCACTGACCTGTGGGTCCTGCTGGCCACTGAGCTGTGGGTCCTGCTGGCCATTGACCTGTGGGTCCTGCTGGCCACTGACCTGTGGATCCTGCTGGAAGCTGGCTGCGGACCTGTGTGTCCTGCTGGCCACTGACCTGTGGATCCTGCTGGAAGCTGGCTGCGGACCTGTGTGTCCTGCTGGCCATTGACCTGTGGGTCCTGCTGGCCATTGACCTGTGGATCCTGCTGGAAGCTGGCTGTGGACCTGTGTGTCCTGCTGGCCATTGACCTGTGGGTCCTGCTGGCCATTGACCTGTGGATCCTGCTGGAAGCTGGCTGCGGACCTGTGTGTCCTGCTGGCCACTGACCTGTGTGTCCTGCTGACCATTGACCTGTGTGTCCTGCTGGCCACTGACCTGTGGGTCCTGCTGGGCACTGACCTGTGGGTCCTGCTGGGCACTGACCTGTGGGTCCTGCTGGGCACTGACCTGTGGGTCCTGCTGGAAGCTGGCTGCGGACCTGTGAGTCAAGCTGGCTGCAGACCTGTGGGTCCCGCTGGCCACTGACCTGTGGGTCCTTCTGGGAGCTGGCCACTGACATGTTGGTCCTGCTGGGAGCGGACAATAGCCTATGGGTCCTGCTGGCCATGGCATGTGGGTCCTGCTGGCCTGTAGGCCGTGGGCAGCACCCAGCAGCATTTACAGGCCTTGGGCATGCTAAATGAGGTGTATGGGGGGGGGCAGATCGATGGGATGATTGATCCTGTGGGGGTGTCAGGGTCTCTCACCTCAGCTTGCTCGGCAGCCTCAGTGCTTAGCAGCAGCAGGACAGGTCCTCTCTTCCTCCTTCTCCACGGCTTCTTCCAGTCCTGGGGGGGTGGGTGATGATGTTGCTCCTGGCCGGGGGAGTACTGTTACTGTACCACCAGCCAGCAATGGTGCTCCCAGGCCAGCCACGTCACGTGGTGTTTTTACACAGTGTCCAGCCAAGCAGAGGCACTGGGGCAGGCAAAATATCCTGGATTCTGACCGTGGCGATGGGAGTTGTAGCACGCGGTAGGCTGGCTGCGCTGCTCTCCTCAAACTGACTCCACCCCCCAGGAGCAGGGAGCTTGAGCACGCAGCTGCCGCCACAGATAACAACTCCCGTAAACAACAGCTGCGGCCGTCACGCGACGTCACCGGACAGACTGCCACTCAATAATGAGTCATTCAGTGATCAGCTGGCAGACAATCGGACATTGTTCCAGTTATGCAAAAACAGTACAGCACTTAATGTGGGGGGGCACATGGGGGGGGGGCACAGAGTAAAATTGGGGGGATCGTGGCCCCATCAGGCCCTACACTGGTGACGCCATTGCACAGCACTGGCACAATGTGGCAGCGAACTTTGTGACATCTGAATGATGCTTGGCTGGGGTCGCTGGGCAGGAGGGGCCCCCCAGGCAAATGGGGCCCCCGGGAAACTGCCCAGTGTGCCCAATGCGAAAAGATGGCCCCGTGCGCAGCCTTTTGCATTAGGGTGTGCACCCCAGAGCACAAACACACATGCAGCAGAGCAGTGGACAGAGTCAGTAGAGCAAAGAGTGGTATCAGTAGGGCGGTTTTTTATTTTTATTATTATTTTTACAATATTATTTTTATTACTTTTTTACAATTTTTTTTGAAAGCCCCGTTATGGGGCTTTGGTGAAATATTAAGGGTCTAAACAGACCCCCGATGTCTCACTTTTGAGACAGATAAAGAAAACTGAGGACAGAGATTCCCCCGTCCCTTTCTTTGCAGCCTGCAGTGAACACCGTTTACTATGCTTCAGTTAAGAATGAAGACAGGAGCGACTGGTGCAGATCACTCACTGTGTTCATTCAGAAAAGTAAATATTTACCAGCCCCTTCCCCCGCTACTGAGAGAAGAGAAGGGAAGCTGGCAGCATTGCAGGGGGGGGGGGGGGGGCGGAAGCAGGGGGAATCGTCACAACACTAGATGATTAGGGTGTGCCCAGGCACAGCCGGCACACCCTGTGCTCACGCCTATGCAGTGGCTTCTATGCTTTCCGAGTCACTGACTCAAATCCAGTATGCAAGTTAGATGCTCTCACCTTTCTGACTTTAGCCGATTCACGCCCGCCCTATAGCCAAAAGACGGCTACAGAGCGGATGCTAACTGCCGGGAGGGCGTCCCTGGACGTCCTCCTGTTTACTTCCCTAATGCGCACCGGCGCGCATCGGGGAAGTTCTTTGTTGGCCGTGTCCCTCGGACACAGCCAATCACAGATCGTGCTAAATGGCCAATCACAGTGGCCATTTAGCACTCGATCGGGCTATCCAATGTGAGGTGATCTCATATGTAAACATATGAGATCATCTCTCATCGTCGGCTCCCCTCCTCACACAGAGACAGCGTGTGAGGAGGGAGAGCGTCCGTGCTGCAGCTGCAGCGTCTGTGACTGACAGTGAGTGTACACACACACAGTAAAACACACACACAGTAAAACACACACACACATGCCCACCTGTCCCCAGTGCTACCTATCAGTGCCATCTGTCCCCTGTGCTACCTATCAGTGCCATCTGTCCCCAGTGCCACCTGTTAGTGCCATGTGTCCCCAGTGCCACCTATCAATGCCACCTGTCCCCAGTACCATCTAACAGTGTCATCTGTTTCCAGTACCACCTGTCCCCAGTGCCACCTATCCCCAGTGCCATGTGCCACCTGTCCCCAGTGCCACGTGACCCCAGTGCCGCCCATCCCTAGTGCCACGTGTCCCCAGTGCCACCTGTCCCTAGTGCCATGTATCCCCAGTGCCACCTGTCAGTGTCACATGTCATCAGTGTCACGTATCAGTGCCACCCGTCAATGTCACGTGCCATCAGTGCCACATATTAGTGCCATCTATCATCGGTGTCAGGTGTCATCAGTGCCACGTATTAGTGCCATCTGTCATCAGTGCCACGTATTAGTGCCATCTGTCATCAGTGCCACGTATTAGTGCCATCTGTCATTAGTGCCACATCAGTGTCACGTGTCATCAGTGCCACAGATTCGTTCCATCTGTCATCGGTGTCAAGTGTCATCAGTGCCACGTATTAGTGCCATCTGTCGTCAGTGTCGCATCAGTGTTACGTGCCATCAGTGCCATGTATCAGTGCCATCTGCCATCAGTGTCACGTCAGTGTCACGTGTCACTGTCCTGGTGCTCCAGGGCCTTCAAAAGTGTAATAAGTAGTCAACAAGTTAGATGTGTAATTTATGTTCCTAGAACACATGATGGCGCTCCCTGCATGTTGGGCCTCTCTATGTGGCCAGGCTGTGAAAAAGTCCCACACATGTGGTATTGTAATACTCAGGAGGAGTAGCAGAATTTTTTTGGGGTGTCATTTGTGGTATACACATGCCACGTGAGAGAAATAACCTATTACAATGACAATTTTGTGGGGAAAAAAATAAAAAACAAAAAAATCTTGTGGGAAAAGATGACAACATCAAAAAGCTCACCATGCCTCTTAGTAAATACCTTGGAATGTCTACTTTCCAAAAAGGGGTCATTTGGGGGGTATTTGTACTTTCCTGACTTGTTCGGGTCGCAAGAAATGAGATCGGCCACCAGTACATCAGATGTGATCAATTTTTTATGATTCGCACCACAGCTTGTAGACTCTCTAACTTTTACAAAGACCAAATAATATCCACTAATTTGGGTTATTTTTACCAACGATATGTAGCAGTATAAATTGTGGCCAAAATTTATGAAGAAAAATTAATAATTTGCATAATTCTGTCACAGAAACAAAGAAAAATTTGGTTTTTTTTTCAAAATTTGCGGTCTTTTTTCATTTATAGTGCAAAAAATAAAAACCCCAGAGGTGATCAAATACCACCAAAAGAAAGCTCTATTTGTGGGAAAAAAAGGAAAAAAATTCATTTGGGTACAGTGTTGCATGACTGAGTAATTGTCATTCAAAGTGTGAGAGCAGCGAAAGCTGAAAATTGGTCTGGGCAGGAGGGGGTTTTTAAGTGCCCAGTAGGCAAGTGGTTAGTAATGTGCATGCTTGTGCTGAGACAGTG
Organism: Lithobates pipiens; assembly: GCF_037356315.1. Taxonomy (NCBI): domain Eukaryota; kingdom Metazoa; phylum Chordata; class Amphibia; order Anura; family Ranidae; genus Lithobates; species Lithobates pipiens. The sequence continues at coordinate 12,173,275 of NW_027507758.1, read as the reverse complement.
TGCCAGGGCCCGGGACAAGGGGTGGGCAGGAGGGACAGCTGCCCTGGGCACTGTGGTGTCATGCAAGATGGGGGGGGGGGTGTGACACAATGAGGTTGGGGGGGAGGGAAATTGTCTTTGGAGTAGGAATTTGAGGGGATTTGTGCTGGGAGGGGGAATTTGGTGGGCAGCAGGGGAAAATAATTGTTCTAGGAAGGGACATTTGGGGAGGGGTAGTAGGAGTGGTGAATTCAGGGGGATTTGTGTTGGGAAGGGGTATGGGGAAGAATATTCAAGCTAGCAGGGGGAATTGTGGGGGGGGGGGGGGGGTTTGTGCTGGAAAAAAGTAATATGGTGGGTGGGAGGGGATTTGTTCTAGGAAGGGATTTTTTTTTGGGGGGGAGGAGTGGTTTATGTTAGCAGGGATGATTAGAGGTATTTGTGGTAGGAGGGGAAATTCGGGGGGGGGGATTTGTGCTAGGATGGGGGATTGGGGAGAACTTGTTCTGGGAGGGGGATTTCGATTAGAGGGGGGGGGGGGGATTTGTGCTGGTGGGGGGGGGGGGCGGATGGATTTGTGCTGCGGGCATATGGGAAATAAGAAAATTTGAGCTGGGGGGGGGGGGGGTTGGGGGCAAAGATTTGTGCTGGGAAGTGGATTTCAGCGGGGGGGGGGACTTGTATGGGGGTAAGAATGCAGATTGGTGCTTGTTTTTTCTTTGGGGGGGGGGGCTTGCTGACACATAATGCTCATACTTCTTGTGGGGGGGGGGGCAATTTGGCATATTTGCCCTGGCCTCTAGATGACCTTGTCCCGGCGCAGTGCCCCTTATATTACGGAAACCAACGTTTTTGTTTTTTTTAGGAGGAGTTAGACAACGGTGGCCGTCATATTTGTCCCAGTATAGGTTTCCTTACTGTTCTAAAGAAGCAGGAAGGTTGGCATTGCTTCTGAAAATGCTAGATCCCTGGTTTCCATGCCAATCCATTAATCTTCAGTATTTTGTGACCCAGAACAAGAAGGTAGCATAAGAACTTTGCATTTAGTTTTCTGAACTGTGTAATGATAATAATGTGCAGTAGGTGGCAGCATTTAACTACCAGAAACCACAAATGTTGCTGAAAAGTTGAGACGGGACGGGGAACTATAATTCATATTTTCTACCACTGGGTGCCGCCATTCATTTTTTTCAATTTTCAGTACAGTATTTATACAAATACACTATATTGCCAAAAGTATTGGGACGCCTGCCTTTACACGCACATGAACTTTAATGGCATCCCAGTCTTGGTCCGTAGGGTTCAATATCGAGTTGGCTCCGCCCTTTACAGCTATAACAGCTTCAATTCTTCTGGGAAGGCCGTCCACAAGGTTTAGGAGTGTGTCTATGGGGATGTCTGACCACCTATGTTGGACGAGAAGGCCTGCCTCGCAGTCTCTGCTCTAAGTCACCCCAAAGGTGTTGAGGTCAGGACTCTGTGCTAGACAGTTCCAAACTCGCTCATCCATGTCTTTATGGACCTTGCTACATTTGTGAGGTCAGGCACTGATGTTGGACGAGAAGGCCTGGCTCACAGTGTCCACTCTAATTCGTCCCAAAGATGTTCTATTGGATTGAGGTCAGGACTCTGTGCAGGTCAGTCAAGTTTCCTCCACCAAACTCGCTCATCCATGTCTTTATGGACCTTGCTTTGTGCGCTGGTGCACAGTCATGTTGGAACAGGAAGGGGCCGTTCCCCAAACTGTTCCCACAAAGTTGGGAGCATGAAATTGTCAAAAATGTCTTGGTATGCTGACGCCTTAAGAGTTCCCTTCACTGGAACTAAGGGGTCAAGCCCAACCCCTGAAAAACAACCCCCACACCATGCACAAAGCAAGGTCCATAAAGACATGGACTTGATTATAAACTCCATTCTCTGAAAGTTTTAGTATTGCCCGTGTCAGCCAGTCAGGTTCCAACTATATTTGTCCTACAAGAAATCCTTGAGGAAGTCCTTCCTAGGACGTAACGCGTAAACCCTGGTGGACGCATTGAAATGAATATGTTTTGGCTTGTCGTGTGACTTTCTGTGTCGCATAAGAAGTCAGAGCAGTGTGAACCAGGGCTAAGACTGCTCTAATTCAATAAGAATGACGAATTCAGAGGGGTTTTGAAAGTCCAGTAATAACCCAAGTTGTATGAAAGCCATATGGAAGTCATATCAATTCTTAAGCACGTCGCAATGCAACGCTGCACTGGAAGTCACGTGACCTTGGTGTCGCAGTCTGACATGTGCAGAAGTATGTGAAACAAATTCAATTCGAAAATATCGAATCGATCGGAATTCTTTTTGAAGAGTAGCTGGTTCTATTCTATTCTATTCTATTCGAAATTACAATTTTGGAAAATATGGTTATATTCTTTTTATTGTATTTTCTATTCTATTCTATTCTATTCTCATCTATTATTTTCTATTCTATTCTCATCTATTATTTTCTATTCTATTATTTTCTATTCTATTCTTTTCTATTCTATTCTTTTCTATTCTGTTTTATTCTATTCTTTTCTTTTTGAAATTTGAATTTCTGAAGACAACTATATTCTATTATACAATCGGCAATAGTCAGCAATATGTTTACATTTTTGAATTTGTTTTTGAATTCAGATTCGTTGCTGAATTTGTGTAGAATTAGATTCGCATTCGGATAATCTGTTATTTCGGATCCGTGTCCTTGTGCGCTGATTCGCGCCGCCGTGCCTTTGCCTACGCCGACTCGCGATCCCTGCATTATTGCGCCTGGGGATGCGCCTATTTCCCTGATACGGACACTCAGGGCCGAACCTGGGCGGGTGCCCGGGGGGGCACCGCGCCCAGGCGCCGCAAGCTGCCACAAAGTGTCCTAGCAGTCACTTACTGTTACATTCAAAAGCAGCGGCGCTGCCCCGACTCCCTAGGCCCTTACTGCACCGCCCGCTGGACTATCTAAGCCCCTCCCCTTCATGACATTGTCAAAAAGGGGCGGAGATTGGATGACCTTAAAATGATGCCCCCCCCCCGAAAAAAAGTTCTGTGGACGCCCATGCAAATTCCCTCAGTAATGTGTTTTTTTAATGCACATACCTGCAGAGTTATTAAAGAGGAACTGCAGTCGGCTCACATAATTTGTAATAAAAACATCTTTGCCATTCAGAAGCTTCGCTCCAACCACTTTGCATATTATTTCATATATACCGGTACTGTGATTCTCTACTTGCCAAATATGCTGCAGAAATCTCCCTCCGCTGAGTCTGGCTGCAGCCATTTTAACTGTGGGCAGCTGAATCTGCTGCCTGTTCACTTCCTGGATTTACACAAAGGCACACACCCCCCCCCCCCCCAGCTTTGCAGCTCTCATTGGCCCTCTTATGACTCACCCCCTCAGAGAGAGAGAGCTGTGTATGATGTCATAATCCTAGGCTAATGACCAGACAAGAAACAGGAAGTGGGCTGTATAAAGGGATTTACTGGCAGAAAAAAAAAATGTTTTACTATCCAAAGTTAAAACAACAACAAGAGCAGAAGATTTAATAGATGGCAAGATGAAAAAATGACTGAAGGTTATTATTGAAGCTTAAATTATTAAAGATTAGAAAACGGAAAATTGATGTCAAATACTTACCGTAATTTTCCTTTCCTGATGGACTCCATGGCAGCCTACGTGTGGGGTTTAGTCCCGCCTCCATTACCCTATAGGACGACACTCCCATAAATCTTTGCTCCCTGCCACAGACCGTGTTCGGTAACTATCCTACTCCAGCCATTTGGGAGGGAACTCCTGCTGCCATGGAGTCCATCAGGAAAGGAAAATTACGGTAAGTATTTGACATCAATTTTCCGTTTTCCTGACAGACTCCATGGCAGCCTACGTGTGGGAAATAACTCGCCAAGACACACCCGGGTGGGCAAAAATGCTGCTTAACCACTTGCAGACCGGACCAATTTGCTGGTCAAAGACCAGACCACTTTTTGCGATTCGGCACTGCGTCGCTTTAACTGACAATTGCGCGGTCGTGCGACGTGGCTCCCAAACAAAATTGACGTCCTTTTTTTCCCACAAATAGAGCTTTCTTTTGGTGGTATTTGATCACCCCTGCGGTTTTTATTTTTTGCGCTATAAACAAAAATAGAGCGATAATTGTGAAAAAAACGCATTATTTTTTACTTTTTGTAATAATAAATATCCCCCAAAAATATATAAAAAAACATTTTTTTCCCTCAGTTTAGGCCGATACGTATTCTTCTACATATTTTTGGTAAAAAAAATCGCAATAAGCGATTATTGATTGGTTTGCGCAAAAGTTATAGCGTTTACAAAATAGGGATAGTTTTATAGCATTTTTATTAATAATTTTTTATTATTTTTTTTTTTACTAGTAATGGCGGCGATCTGCGATTTTTATTGTGACTGCGACATTGTGGGGGACACATCGGACATTTTTGACACATTTTTGGGACCATTGTCATTTATACAGCAATCACTGCTATATAATGCAGTGATTCCTGTGTAAATGACACTGGCAGTGAAAGGGTTAACCAGTGGGTGGCAGTGTAGGGGTTAAGTGTTCCTAGGGGCGTGTTACTAACTGTGGGGGGGTTGGGCTGTCATTTAGTGTACACTGATCTCTGCTCCAATCACATGGAGCAGAGATCAGCGTCACTAGTTGCTAGGCAGAATGGAGAAATGCTGTTTATACAGCATTTCCTCCATTCGGCCGCTCCGTGAGACGATCGCGGGGATGCCCGCGGCGATCGAGTCCGCGGGTCCCACGACCGGACTCACGGGGGTCCCGACCAGCGCGATGGCATGGCGGCAACGAATATTGGACGTACATGTACGCCAATATGCCTGCCCGTGCCATTCTGACGACGTACATCGTCGTGCGCTGGTCGGGAAGTGGTTAACAAAGATTTATTTGACACCTTCAACCGACAAAACTTTAACTCCAAAATCAACTGAGGATAAAGCCGCCGGCTCAACACAATAATGAGACATAAAGGTGTGAATGGAAGACCACGAGGCCGCGCTGCAAATCACGTCAGGAGCCACGTGGCGAGAGGCTGCCCACGAGGTAGAAAAACTTCTAGTCCAATGCGCCGTCACCGCCTGAGGAGGAGCCAAGCCCTTTTCTCTGTACGCCCGCTGGATCGCTTGAACTATCCATGCCGCAATTGACCTGACTGATGCTCTAGTGCCCTTGTTCTTCCCACAGAACAGAACGAACAGGAAGTCCGACTGCCGGAACGGAGCTGTAGCTTCCCAATAGAGCTTTAATGAGCGCCCAACATCAAGAGGATGAATTTCCGAGGAATCCGAGGATCTGAATAAGGGTAGAGAGATTTCCTGATTTTCATGAAAAACCGAAGTGACCTTAGGGTTTGACCCCCAACATTGGAACTAGGACCACTCTATCCAGAAAAAAAGTTAGGAAAGGCTCCTTGACTCCTAGAGCTTGAATCTCTGATACTCGTTTCGCCGAGGTGACCGCCACCAGCAATGCAGTTTTCAAAGTGAGTTCTCTGATGGAAAAACCCAGCAGTGTTAGTGGAACATTCCCTAATGTTCCACTGCCCCCCCCCCCCCCCCCCCGGCAGGTAACCCACAAAAAGTACCTTCTCCGAGAGGGCTGGCCACTAGCAGGCGGTGAGGCATCCACAGGATCCATCAGGACTGGGGATACAACAGTCTCAATTAGCCACAGAAAACAGCTGAGGAGGCAGAGATAAATTAACCATAACAGAGACACATACCTAAGGCCTCTTTCACACTGACGTCCCGTTCAGGTCCTCCTGTCAGTTTTTCAGGCGGACCTGAACGGGTGCTCCATAGAGCTCTATGGAGCGTCGGATGTCAGCGGTGACATGTCCGCTGACATCCGACCCGCTCCGATCCGAAAAAGTGTAACGGAGGAAAAAGCTATTTTTCCATCCGTCTGCGGATCGGATCGGGTGACGACGGGCTAGGGTTGCCACCTTTTTTTCAAGTCAAACCCGAACACTTTAGCGGTGCACAGCATTTTTTTTTGCACTATAAACTATACATATATTTTGCGATTAAATAACATTTCCAATCATATAAAGTTAATCACAAGAGTCCCCTTTTACAATGGAATCCGCAGAGTTCCCTCTTTATATCTGAACTAGCAGAGTTCCATTACACTCTAAGGGGGGACCCAACAGACTCTGATGTAAGGAAGAACTTTGGGGACTCTGACATAAGGGATGCTCTGGGAGCCCTTATTTAAGGGGGTACACTGAGAGCACTGATGTAAGGAGTGGACTCTGATGTATGGGGGAACACTGTGGCCTCTGGTGTAAATGGGAACTCTGATGTAAGGGGTGCTCTGAGAACTCTGATTCACCTTAGTGTACTCACTCAGAGGCAAGAGAGAGAAAGGGGAAGAAGACTTCAGTCACAGACAGGGATGGATGGTGAGCTCACTCACCCCTTGGCAGTCAGCACCTCTCATCTAGATGTATCTGCGATTGCTGGACTTCAGATTTCCCACCCCCACTTTCATTTTCTGAGGCAAAGAGCCAGGGATTTGAATGTGGTTAGACACAGAGGGGTAGGGGTGGGAGGAAGAGAAGCAGATCGAGCCCTTTCCCCTCTCCTGTCAGTGTGGGGGGCGTGGATTGTTAGTGCTGGCTTTGGGCAGTGTGAAAGAGTGTAGTAGTAAATAATAAATAAATTGCGGCGCTCACCATAAAAGAATATCTAATCAATAGTACACTAAAAAAAATATAAATAGAAAGTGCAATAAATGTGAATCACCTCACAAAGTGCAAATAGTGCAATTAAATAAACGCAATTCAAGTAATTGCTGCGATAATATATGTGCTCATATAATATATATATGTCCAAAATGCAAAATCCGAGAACATAAAAAATGTGCAAAAAACAATTTTAAAAGACACAGTAAATACATAAATCATAAATGTTCATAAATTCCCGTTCATGCAGATGCTTTGTGAGCTATAAACAAAGTCCATGCATAAAAAGTGCCTTCCACGGTGTGTACTGATCCAGTGAATCAATTCAGTGCCAAGCCAGTGCACCACCTGTTTCCCCCAGCCTCTCACCTCCAATACTTGATAAAGAAGCACAATTTAAAAGCCAGAGCTATTTCCTCCACAATCATCCAGTGGCTAGTATCCAGCTGACTTTTTCTTTCCCAGGTTCTCCACCTCTCACATAAGTAAAGAACAGAAGGACAAGGGGGCTCTCATGTGTAGTATCCAGATGAAACGATTTTAATAACAAACAATAGTAACTTACAGTTCAGTAAAAGACAGTGAGTAGATGTAGTAACAATCCGAACTTCCGGTCTCGGCCGCGACCGGAAGTAACAAGTCCAATACCACAGCTCCTTCCCTGACGCGTTGCGTCACGATCACATGACTTTTTCAAAGGGTAATGGGAGTGTGGTAAGTACGGAGCTATTTATTCGATCAGCGCCGTCGCCATGGTAATCACGGCGGCGCCGTCGCAGGTCAATGACGAATGACCATCTTAATACTAATAGATAATAATAATATCTTATTCTAAACAACATTCGACATTGCAACAAATTAAATTTAATCATATTCTAGACATTTCAGATTACTAAATAACACATTAAAAAAAAAAAAAAAAAAAAAAAATGACATCTAGTGTTAAAATTATAGATCATATTATCTCCCATATAATATTAAATGGAGAGTGACATCTTGTGGTTAAATTCCGAATTTCACTTTTTATATAATTCTACATGGAAAAAATTCCAATCCATATAGACATTTAAATAAAATTTGCTAAAATACATGTATATAAAAAGGATACTTTTAAAAATCTATAATAATTCTCCTTTAATATATAAAAATATAAAAAATATATATATAAAATATAATTAAAAAATATTGTCAAAGACGGGTTATCAAAAAGAAAAATCATCAAAAAAGAAGAAGAAATAATTCGGAAGCACCCCCCCCATTTTTTTCCCTTCTATTACCATCATCGCTTACATGGGTGTCTCCTTATAAATGTTTACCGAAAAAAATATATATATAAAAAATATATATATACACAGACTTAAAATATGAATGAAGCCATACAGTATCATCTACAAATACTAAAAATATATAAAATATTAAGTATATAGTACAAAAACTAAAACCGAAAACGGAAATAATTATTAAAAATTAGAAATAAAACAATTGAGATCAAACTCAACATTATGGCCTAACGGAGTCAACGTGCGGAGCTCGTGTATCCAGCGGGATTCAGCCTGACTGATTTTGATGACTTTATTGTCGCCCCTCCAATGTGGTTTATACTTCTGAATGCCACATATAATTAGTGATGAGGGGTCTTTTTGGTGGAACTTAGCATAGTGTCTAGACAAGCTATGTTTGTCGAAACCTTTTTTGATGTTCTGGACGTGTTCTCTGAGTCTTTTCCATAGCTGTCTCTTTGTCCTTCCCACATATTGAATGTGACATGGACATTCCAAAACATAAATTACCCCTTCACTATAACAGGTGATTAAGTCATCTATCTTATATTCTTTTTGTGTTACTGTAGAGATGAATGATTTCTTTTTTTGTTTTTCATTTACATGCCTACATGCGTAGCACCTTTTACATGGATAAAAACCTTTACCTTCAAAAAAAGAGAAAGGTTTTTTGGGGGGATCAAGGACATTTTTTGCCAAATTGTCCCTCAATGTAGGAGATCTTCTATATACAAACTTGGGCATTTCAGGTAAGATATTTCGGAGATGTCTATCTGTTCTGATAATCTCCCAATGTTTTCTTATGATTTTTTCTATTTGTTTATACTGGATATTGTAATCCATGACTATGGGTATTAGATCTTGTTTTTCTGATTTGGTGACATTATCTTGTATTAATTTTTCTCTATCAAGTAGTGCCACACTTTTTATTTGGTCCTCGATGAAGTCAGTGTGATACCCCTTCTGGATAAATCTGTCCCCAATTAATTTTGCCTGTGTAAGGAACATTGATTCATTGGTACAGTTCCGTCTTAGCCTAATCATCTGTCCCCTAGGTATATTATCAAGCCATCTACGATGATGGCAACTGTCCATGGGTAAATAGCTATTTCTGTCCACTATTTTAAAATGGGTACAAGTATTTATTTTATTGTCTTCTTTCTCAATCACCAAATCTAAAAAATTAACTTTCTCTTCACTGACCTCCCATGTTAGTCTAATATTTTTCTCATTCGTATTTAAATTAAAACAAAAATCATTAAGGATCTCTCTCTCCCCTGACCAAATTAGAATGATATCATCTATATATCTTTTATATAGTACAACTTGTTTAGGCAGATTTCTATATAGCGTTTCCTCTTCCCACTGGGCCATAAATAAATTGGCTACGCTCGGTGCGTATTTAGCTCCCATAGCGATACCGCATATTTGTTTAAAATAACAATTGTTAAACCAGAAGTAGTTTGACTCCAATCCAAAACGCAAGCAATCAGTAATAAATTTTCTTTGTTTGCATTTAAGATTACTAAAATTTCTAAGACCCCATTTAGTGGCTTCTATTGCCTGCTCGTGGTTAATAATAGTATATAAAGAATTTACATCAGCGGTAACTAAATAAATAGGGCCATTATCTAATCTGATTTCATTTAGTAATTGAATAAGATGTTTCGTATCTCTCAGAAACGCTTTGGTCTCCTTTACAATGGGCTGTAGAAAGAAATCGATATATTCTCCTAGTCTGGAACAGACCGAATTGATGCCATTCACTATGGGCCTACCAGGTGGCTTTGTATCGTTTTTGTGAATCTTCGGAATGGTATAAATGACCGGCACCCTACAAGTGTTGGGCACTAAGTATTTCGCTTCTTTCTTATTCAATAGACATTTATCAAGGCCTTTCTGTATAATTTTGGACAGATCCTTTTTATATCGTAGGGTGGGGTTACTAAGCAACTTTAGGTATGTAGTCTCATCTCCTAACTGTCTATACAGTTCTTCATTATAGTCATCTTTGGACTGTATCACAATAGCCCCACCCTTGTCCGCTTGTCTTATAACAATGTCCTTTCTGGATTCAAGTTGTTTAATACCTTTCCGAATGTCCCCAGGATCATATACTTTCTTGATTTTCAATTCTTGTATATCGTTTAGAACCATTCTCTTGAATACTTCAATATGCCCATCATTTACCACTGATGGATTAAAAAGGGATTTGTTTCGTAGATACGAATATTGTGTGCCGTTCTGCTCTGGAAGTTTCGTACCTCTTCCAAGTGCTGAGTCAGTCAGCATGTATTTCTTTATATTCATGCTCCTGATAAATTTATTGATATCTACATAGGTATTAAACCTGTTCCAATTTCTTTTTGGAGCAAATTTTAACCCCTTATCCAACACTTTAATCTCTTCTTTTGTCAAAACGGCTCCACTAAGGTTAATAATACCCTCTCCTATCGTTCTCTTTTTCTTTTGTTTTTTGACTCCGGATCTACAACCTCTTCTCGTTTTTCGTTTTTGCCGTTTCTTCTGTCCTGTTTCTCTGGAGATCTCTTGGGAGTTTTGTTTACTTGTGGGGCCTCTTTTTCCTGATTTTTCTGATATTCTTGTTTCCTGGGGCTCCTGTTTTCCCTGGATATCGGAGGGTAACGATCTGGTCTCCATGGAGTCACATCTTGATCGTGATATCGAGGGGGATCCCACCGACGTTGATCTAAAAAATGATGATATGGGGTCTTTTCATAATTGTATCTTTGAGACTGATGATATTGACGTGTGGGGGTTCTATTATCTTCATAACGTCTTTCATCATTGTATTTGCTCAATTGTTCGTATCTATTGTGAACCGGCACTGCATAGTGCTCCGATTGGGGAGATCTTTCTCTTCGTCTTGTATATTGATGATGGTAATTTTGGGGAGATCTGTCTCTTCTATCATAATGGGGTGTATATCCACGTGTTTCTTCCCTTCTCTTCTGATGATTTACATATTGATATCTAGTTTGATTCTCCTCATGATACCTCCTTGGAGGAGAAGAAGATCTTCTCCTATAATGAGGAGATCTATAAGGTTTCCCTTTAAAATTATTGTCTTTAAAGTAGTTGTTATTGTGTCCATTCCTTTTCCAGAATGGCTTCTTCCAATTTTTTCGATTCCCATTCCCGCCATACCTTTTCGTCGGTGTGGCATATCTAATTTGGGAGGTTTGCGGAGGGACTAATTCTTCTATTCTGTTTATTTTCGTATCTTCTTTAATCGGAGAGCTGCTGTTAGAATTAATGACAGGTTCTTCTATTTTTTTCTGCCATTTGAATACCAAGTCATCATTAAAATCCTTTATATCCCTCTGGTATTTTCTCTTTTTTCTTGCAGCTGTTTCCTTATCCTTTTGTTCTAGGTCATTATTCAATTGTTTTGATAAAGCAATAAACTCTGGGAGGTCCTTCAGTGGCTCAAGATTAGTTCTAATGTCTCCCACCATTTTCTCTATTAGTCTAATCTTTTTCTGTTTACGTTTTATTAAGAAATTCAGCAGCTCCAGACCTTTATCATTAAAAAAGTGGAACCATTCATCTAGAGATTCTTTATCAGTTAGGCCATCATTCATGGGAACATCCCATCTAAGCCTTCTTGGGACTATTTTTTCTTTAATGTATTTTTCATGGGTCACAATGTCCCACCATGCATTAATTTTCTTATCCATCAAATGTCCCATTTTTCTAAAGGAATTTTCAATAGACCCTATATTGTTAACTTCTTGTTTTTCAAAAAATTCATCTACATTTAAGGTTCTGCTATTTAAAAAATTAAATACTTCCATGGTGTGCTGCACTAGGGAAACGAGATGATGTGCAAATATATAATTAGAGGGTACTAGTGCGCTTCACCTTACTAATCTATGTATAACAAATCAAAAAATTTTTTAAATCATATTAAAGTATGGAAGCAGCCTGCAAAAATAGTGATCTCCACACTACTAGTGATACAGTAAATAATAAATAAATTGCGGCGCTCACCATAAAAGAATATCTAATCAATAGTACACTAAAAAAAATATAAATAGAAAGTGCAATAAATGTGAATCACCTCACAAAGTGCAAATAGTGCAATTAAATAAACGCAATTCAAGTAATTGCTGCGATAATATATGTGCTCATATAATATATATATGTCCAAAATGCAAAATCCGAGAACATAAAAAATGTGCAAAAAACAATTTTAAAAGACACAGTAAATACATAAATCATAAATGTTCATAAATTCCCGTTCATGCAGATGCTTTGTGAGCTATAAACAAAGTCCATGCATAAAAAGTGCCTTCCACGGTGTGTACTGATCCAGTGAATCAATTCAGTGCCAAGCCAGTGCACCACCTGTTTCCCCCAGCCTCTCACCTCCAATACTTGATAAAGAAGCACAATTTAAAAGCCAGAGCTATTTCCTCCACAATCATCCAGTGGCTAGTATCCAGCTGACTTTTTCTTTCCCAGGTTCTCCACCTCTCACATAAGTAAAGAACAGAAGGACAAGGGGGCTCTCATGTGTAGTATCCAGATGAAACGATTTTAATAACAAACAATAGTAACTTACAGTTCAGTAAAAGACAGCGAGTAGATGTAGTAACAATCCGAACTTCCGGTCTCGGCCGCGACCGGAAGTAACAAGTCCAATACCACAGCTCCTTCCCTGACGCGTTGCGTCACGATCACATGACTTTTTCAAAGGGTAATGGGAGTGTGGTAAGTACGGAGCTATTTATTCGATCAGCGCCGTCGCCATGGTAATCACGGCGGCGCCGTCGCAGGTCAATGACGAATGACCATCTTAATACTAATAGATAATAATAATATCTTATTCTAAACAACATTCGACATTGCAACAAATTAAATTTAATCATATTCTAGACATTTCAGATTACTAAATAACACATTAAAAAAAAAAAAAAAAAAAAAAAATGACATCTAGTGTTAAAATTATAGATCATATTATCTCCCATATAATATTAAATGGAGAGTGACATCTTGTGGTTAAATTCCGAATTTCACTTTTTATATAATTCTACATGGAAAAAATTCCAATCCATATAGACATTTAAATAAAATTTGCTAAAATACATGTATATAAAAAGGATACTTTTAAAAATCTATAATAATTCTCCTTTAATATATAAAAATATAAAAAATATATATATAAAATATAATTAAAAAATATTGTCAAAGACGGGTTATCAAAAAGAAAAATCATCAAAAAAGAAGAAGAAATAATTCGGAAGCACCCCCCCCATTTTTTTCCCTTCTATTACCATCATCGCTTACATGGGTGTCTCCTTATAAATGTTTACCGAAAAAAATATATATATAAAAAATATATATATACACAGACTTAAAATATGAATGAAGCCATACAGTATCATCTACAAATACTAAAAATATATAAAATATTAAGTATATAGTACAAAAACTAAAACCGAAAACGGAAATAATTATTAAAAATTAGAAATAAAACAATTGAGATCAAACTCAACATTATGGCCTAACGGAGTCAACGTGCGGAGCTCGTGTATCCAGCGGGATTCAGCCTGACTGATTTTGATGACTTTATTGTCGCCCCTCCAATGTGGTTTATACTTCTGAATGCCACATATAATTAGTGATGAGGGGTCTTTTTGGTGGAACTTAGCATAGTGTCTAGACAAGCTATGTTTGTCGAAACCTTTTTTGATGTTCTGGACGTGTTCTCTGAGTCTTTTCCATAGCTGTCTCTTTGTCCTTCCCACATATTGAATGTGACATGGACATTCCAAAACATAAATTACCCCTTCACTATAACAGGTGATTAAGTCATCTATCTTATATTTTTTTTGTGTTACTGTAGAGATGAATGATTTCTTTTTTTGTTTTTCATTTACATGCCTACATGCGTAGCACCTTTTACATGGATAAAAACCTTTACCTTCAAAAAAAGAGAAAGGTTTTTTGGGGGGATCAAGGACATTTTTTGCCAAATTGTCCCTCAATGTAGGAGATCTTCTATATACAAACTTGGGCATTTCAGGTAAGATATTTCGGAGATGTCTATCTGTTCTGATAATCTCCCAATGTTTTCTTATGATTTTTTCTATTTGTTTATACTGGATATTGTAATCCATGACTATGGGTATTAGATCTTGTTTTTCTGATTTGGTGACATTATCTTGTATTAATTTTTCTCTATCAAGTAGTGCCACACTTTTTATTTGGTCCTCGATGAAGTCAGTGTGATACCCCTTCTGGATAAATCTGTCCCCAATTAATTTTGCCTGTGTAAGGAACATTGATTCATTGGTACAGTTCCGTCTTAGCCTAATCATCTGTCCCCTAGGTATATTATCAAGCCATCTACGATGATGGCAACTGTCCATGGGTAAATAGCTATTTCTGTCCACTATTTTAAAATGGGTACAAGTATTTATTTTATTGTCTTCTTTCTCAATCACCAAATCTAAAAAATTAACTTTCTCTTCACTGACCTCCCATGTTAGTCTAATATTTTTCTCATTCGTATTTAAATTAAAACAAAAATCATTAAGGATCTCTCTCTCCCCTGACCAAATTAGAATGATATCATCTATATATCTTTTATATAGTACAACTTGTTTAGGCAGATTTCTATATAGCGTTTCCTCTTCCCACTGGGCCATAAATAAATTGGCTACGCTCGGTGCGTATTTAGCTCCCATAGCGATACCGCATATTTGTTTAAAATAACAATTGTTAAACCAGAAGTAGTTTGACTCCAATCCAAAACGCAAGCAATCAGTAATAAATTTTCTTTGTTTGCATTTAAGATTACTAAAATTTCTAAGACCCCATTTAGTGGCTTCTATTGCCTGCTCGTGGTTAATAATAGTATATAAAGAATTTACATCAGCGGTAACTAAATAAATAGGGCCATTATCTAATCTGATTTCATTTAGTAATTGAATAAGATGTTTCGTATCTCTCAGAAACCCTTTGGTCTCCTTTACAATGGGCTGTAGAAAGAAATCGATATATTCTCCTAGTCTGGAACAGACCGAATTGATGCCATTCACTATGGGCCTACCAGGTGGCTTTGTATCGTTTTTGTGAATCTTCGGAATGGTATAAATGACCGGCACCCTACAAGTGTTGGGCACTAAGTATTTCGCTTCTTTCTTATTCAATAGACATTTATCAAGGCCTTTCTGTATAATTTTGGACAGATCCTTTTTATATCGTAGGGTGGGGTTACTAAGCAACTTTAGGTATGTAGTCTCATCTCCTAACTGTCTATACAGTTCTTCATTATAGTCATCTTTGGACTGTATCACAATAGCCCCACCCTTGTCCGCTTGTCTTATAACAATGTCCTTTCTGGATTCAAGTTGTTTAATACCTTTCCGAATGTCCCCAGGATCATATACTTTCTTGATTTTCAATTCTTGTATATCGTTTAGAACCATTCTCTTGAATACTTCAATATGCCCATCATTTACCACTGATGGATTAAAAAGGGATTTGTTTCGTAGATACGAATATTGTGTGCCGTTCTGCTCTGGAAGTTTCGTACCTCTTCCAAGTGCTGAGTCAGTCAGCATGTATTTCTTTATATTCATGCTCCTGATAAATTTATTGATATCTACATAGGTATTAAACCTGTTCCAATTTCTTTTTGGAGCAAATTTTAACCCCTTATCCAACACTTTAATCTCTTCTTTTGTCAAAACGGCTCCACTAAGGTTAATAATACCCTCTCCTATCGTTCTCTTTTTCTTTTGTTTTTTGACTCCGGATCTACAACCTCTTCTCGTTTTTCGTTTTTGCCGTTTCTTCTGTCCTGTTTCTCTGGAGATCTCTTGGGAGTTTTGTTTACTTGTGGGGCCTCTTTTTCCTGATTTTTCTGATATTCTTGTTTCCTGGGGCTCCTGTTTTCCCTGGATATCGGAGGGTAACGATCTGGTCTCCATGGAGTCACATCTTGATCGTGATATCGAGGGGGATCCCACCGACGTTGATCTAAAAAATGATGATATGGGGTCTTTTCATAATTGTATCTTTGAGACTGATGATATTGACGTGTGGGGGTTCTATTATCTTCATAACGTCTTTCATCATTGTATTTGCTCAATTGTTCGTATCTATTGTGAACCGGCACTGCATAGTGCTCCGATTGGGGAGATCTTTCTCTTCGTCTTGTATATTGATGATGGTAATTTTGGGGAGATCTGTCTCTTCTATCATAATGGGGTGTATATCCACGTGTTTCTTCCCTTCTCTTCTGATGATTTACATATTGATATCTAGTTTGATTCTCCTCATGATACCTCCTTGGAGGAGAAGAAGATCTTCTCCTATAATGAGGAGATCTATAAGGTTTCCCTTTAAAATTATTGTCTTTAAAGTAGTTGTTATTGTGTCCATTCCTTTTCCAGAATGGCTTCTTCCAATTTTTTCGATTCCCATTCCCGCCATACCTTTTCGTCGGTGTGGCATATCTAATTTGGGAGGTTTGCGGAGGGACTAATTCTTCTATTCTGTTTATTTTCGTATCTTCTTTAATCGGAGAGCTGCTGTTAGAATTAATGACAGGTTCTTCTATTTTTTTTCTGCCATTTGAATACCAAGTCATCATTAAAATCCTTTATATCCCTCTGGTATTTTCTCTTTTTTCTTGCAGCTGTTTCCTTATCCTTTTGTTCTAGGTCATTATTCAATTGTTTTGATAAAGCAATAAACTCTGGGAGGTCCTTCAGTGGCTCAAGATTAGTTCTAATGTCTCCCACCATTTTCTCTATTAGTCTAATCTTTTTCTGTTTACGTTTTATTAAGAAATTCAGCAGCTCCAGACCTTTATCATTAAAAAAGTGGAACCATTCATCTAGAGATTCTTTATCAGTTAGGCCATCATTCATGGGAACATCCCATCTAAGCCTTCTTGGGACTATTTTTTCTTTAATGTATTTTTCATGGGTCACAATGTCCCACCATGCATTAATTTTCTTATCCATCAAATGTCCCATTTTTCTAAAGGAATTTTCAATAGACCCTATATTGTTAACTTCTTGTTTTTCAAAAAATTCATCTACATTTAAGGTTCTGCTATTTAAAAAATTAAATACTTCCATGGTGTGCTGCACTAGGGAAACGAGATGATGTGCAAATATATAATTAGAGGGTACTAGTGCGCTTCACCTTACTAATCTATGTATAACAAATCAAAAAAATTCACAGCACTTGGAAGAGGTACGAAACTTCCAGAGCAGAACGGCACACAATATTCGTATCTACGAAACAAATCCCTTTTTAATCCATCAGTGGTAAATGATGGGCATATTGAAGTATTCAAGAGAATGGTTCTAAACGATATACAAGAATTGAAAATCAAGAAAGTATATGATCCTGGGGACATTCGGAAAGGTATTAAACAACTTGAATCCAGAAAGGACATTGTTATAAGACAAGCGGACAAGGGTGGGGCTATTGTGATACAGTCCAAAGATGACTATAATGAAGAACTGTATAGACAGTTAGGAGATGAGACTACATACCTAAAGTTGCTTAGTAACCCCACCCTACGATATAAAAAGGATCTGTCCAAAATTATACAGAAAGGCCTTGATAAATGTCTATTGAATAAGAAAGAAGCGAAATACTTAGTGCCCAACACTTGTAGGGTGCCGGTCATTTATACCATTCCGAAGATTCACAAAAACGATACAAAGCCACCTGGTAGGCCCATAGTGAATGGCATCAATTCGGTCTGTTCCAGACTAGGAGAATATATCGATTTCTTTCTACAGCCCATTGTAAAGGAGACCAAAGCGTTTCTGAGAGATACGAAACATCTTATTCAATTACTAAATGAAATCAGATTAGATAATGGCCCTATTTATTTAGTTACCGCTGATGTAAATTCTTTATATACTATTATTAACCACGAGCAGGCAATAGAAGCCACTAAATGGGGTCTTAGAAATTTTAGTAATCTTAAATGCAAACAAAGAAAATTTATTACTGATTGCTTGCGTTTTGGATTGGAGTCAAACTACTTCTGGTTTAACAATTGTTATTTTAAACAAATATGCGGTATCGCTATGGGAGCTAAATACGCACCGAGCGTAGCCAATTTATTTATGGCCCAGTGGGAAGAGGAAACGCTATATAGAAATCTGCCTAAACAAGTTGTACTATATAAAAGATATATAGATGATATCATTCTAATTTGGTCAGGGGAGAGAGAGATCCTTAATGATTTTTGTTTTAATTTAAATACGAATGAGAAAAATATTAGACTAACATGGGAGGTCAGTGAAGAGAAAGTTAATTTTTTAGATTTGGTGATTGAGAAAGAAGACAATAAAATAAATACTTGTACCCATTTTAAAATAGTGGACAGAAATAGCTATTTACCCATGGACAGTTGCCATCATCGTAGATGGCTTGATAATATACCTAGGGGACAGATGATTAGGCTAAGACGGAACTGTACCAATGAATCAATGTTCCTTACACAGGCAAAATTAATTGGGGACAGATTTATCCAGAAGGGGTATCACACTGACTTCATCGAGGACCAAATAAAAATTGTGGCACTACTTGATAGAGAAAAATTAATACAAGATAATGTCACCAAATCAGAAAAACAAGATCTAATACCCATAGTCATGGATTACAATATCCAGTATAAACAAATAGAAAAAATCATAAGAAAACATTGGGAGATTATCAGAACAGATAGACATCTCCGAAATATCTTACCTGAAATGCCCAAGTTTGTATATAGAAGATCTCCTACATTGAGGGACAATTTGGCAAAAAATGTCCTTGATCCCCCCAAAAAACCTTTCTCTTTTTTTGAAGGTAAAGGTTTTTATCCATGTAAAAGGTGCTACGCATGTAGGCATGTAAATGAAAAACAAAAAAAGAAATCATTCATCTCTACAGTAACACAAAAAGAATATAAGATAGATGACTTAATCACCTGTTATAGTGAAGGGGTAATTTATGTTTTGGAATGTCCATGTCACATTCAATATGTGGGAAGGACAAAGAGACAGCTATGGAAAAGACTCAGAGAACACGTCCAGAACATCAAAAAAGGTTTCGACAAACATAGCTTGTCTAGACACTATGCTAAGTTCCACCAAAAAGACCCCTCATCACTAATTATATGTGGCATTCAGAAGTATAAACCACATTGGAGGGGCGACAATAAAGTCATCAAAATCAGTCAGGCTGAATCCCGCTGGATACACGAGCTCCGCACGTTGACTCCGTTAGGCCATAATGTTGAGTTTGATCTCAATTGTTTTATTTCTAATTTTTAATAATTATTTCCGTTTTCGGTTTTAGTTTTTGTACTATATACTTAATATTTTATATATTTTTAGTATTTGTAGATGATACTGTATGGCTTCATTCATATTTTAAGTCTGTGTATATATATATTTTTTATATATATATTTTTTTCGGTAAACATTTATAAGGAGACACCCATGTAAGCGATGATGGTAATAGAAGGGAAAAAAATGGGGGGGGTGCTTCCGAATTATTTCTTCTTCTTTTTTGATGATTTTTCTTTTTGATAACCCGTCTTTGACAATATTTTTTAATTATATTTTATATATATATTTTTTATATTTTTATATATTAAAGGAGAATTATTATAGATTTTTAAAAGTATCCTTTTTATATACATGTATTTTAGCAAATTTTATTTAAATGTCTATATGGATTGGAATTTTTTCCATGTAGAATTATATAAAAAGTGAAATTCGGAATTTAACCACAAGATGTCACTCTCCATTTAATATTATATGGGAGATAATATGATCTATAATTTTAACACTAGATGTCATTTTTTTTTTTTTTTTTTTTTTTTTTTTTAATGTGTTATTTAGTAATCTGAAATGTCTAGAATATGATTAAATTTAATTTGTTGCAATGTCGAATGTTGTTTAGAATAAGATATTATTATTATCTATTAGTATTAAGATGGTCATTCGTCATTGACCTGCGACGGCGCCGCCGTGATTACCATGGCGACGGCGCTGATCGAATAAATAGCTCCGTACTTACCACACTCCCATTACCCTTTGAAAAAGTCATGTGATCGTGACGCAACGCGTCAGGGAAGGAGCTGTGGTATTGGACTTGTTACTTCCGGTCGCGGCCGAGACCGGAAGTTCGGATTGTTACTACATCTACTCGCTGTCTTTTACTGAACTGTAAGTTACTATTGTTTGTTATTAAAATCGTTTCATCTGGATACTACACATGAGAGCCCCCTTGTCCTTCTGTTCTTTACTTATGTGAGAGGTGGAGAACCTGGGAAAGAAAAAGTCAGCTGGATACTAGCCACTGGATGATTGTGGAGGAAATAGCTCTGGCTTTTAAATTGTGCTTCTTTATCAAGTATTGGAGGTGAGAGGCTGGGGGAAACAGGTGGTGCACTGGCTTGGCACTGAATTGATTCACTGGATCAGTACACACCGTGGAAGGCACTTTTTATGCATGGACTTTGTTTATAGCTCACAAAGCATCTGCATGAACGGGAATTTATGAACATTTATGATTTATGTATTTACTGTGTCTTTTAAAATTGTTTTTTGCACATTTTTTATGTTCTCGGATTTTGCATTTTGGACATATATATATTATATGAGCACATATATTATCGCAGCAATTACTTGAATTGCGTTTATTTAATTGCACTATTTGCACTTTGTGAGGTGATTCACATTTATTGCACTTTCTATTTATATTTTTTTTAGTGTACTATTGATTAGATATTCTTTTATGGTGAGCGCCGCAATTTATTTATTATTTACTGTATCACTAGTAGTGTGGAGATCACTATTTTTGCAGGCTGCTTCCATACTTTAATATGATTTAAAAAATTTTTTGATTTGTTATACATAGATTAGTAAGGTGAAGCGCACTAGTACCCTCTAATTATATATTTGCACATCATCTCGTTTCCCTAGTGCAGCACACCATGGAAGTATTTAATTTTTTAAATAGCAGAACCTTAAATGTAGATGAATTTTTTGAAAAACAAGAAGTTAACAATATAGGGTCTATTGAAAATTCCTTTAGAAAAATGGGACATTTGATGGATAAGAAAATTAATGCATGGTGGGACATTGTGACCCATGAAAAATACATTAAAGAAAAAATAGTCCCAAGAAGGCTTAGATGGGATGTTCCCATGAATGATGGCCTAACTGATAAAGAATCTCTAGATGAATGGTTCCACTTTTTTAATGATAAAGGTCTGGAGCTGCTGAATTTCTTAATAAAACGTAAACAGAAAAAGATTAGACTAATAGAGAAAATGGTGGGAGACATTAGAACTAATCTTGAGCCACTGAAGGACCTCCCAGAGTTTATTGCTTTATCAAAACAATTGAATAATGACCTAGAACAAAAGGATAAGGAAACAGCTGCAAGAAAAAAGAGAAAATACCAGAGGGATATAAAGGATTTTAATGATGACTTGGTATTCAAATGGCAGAAAAAAATAGAAGAACCTGTCATTAATTCTAACAGCAGCTCTCCGATTAAAGAAGATACGAAAATAAACAGAATAGAAGAATTAGTCCCTCCGCAAACCTCCCAAATTAGATATGCCACACCGACGAAAAGGTATGGCGGGAATGGGAATCGAAAAAATTGGAAGAAGCCATTCTGGAAAAGGAATGGACACAATAACAACTACTTTAAAGACAATAATTTTAAAGGGAAACCTTATAGATCTCCTCATTATAGGAGAAGATCTTCTTCTCCTCCAAGGAGGTATCATGAGGAGAATCAAACTAGATATCAATATGTAAATCATCAGAAGAGAAGGGAAGAAACACGTGGATATACACCCCATTATGATAGAAGAGACAGATCTCCCCAAAATTACCATCATCAATATACAAGACGAAGAGAAAGATCTCCCCAATCGGAGCACTATGCAGTGCCGGTTCACAATAGATACGAACAATTGAGCAAATACAATGATGAAAGACGTTATGAAGATAATAGAACCCCCACACGTCAATATCATCAGTCTCAAAGATACAATTATGAAAAGACCCCATATCATCATTTTTTAGATCAACGTCGGTGGGATCCCCCTCGATATCACGATCAAGATGTGACTCCATGGAGACCAGATCGTTACCCTCCGATATCCAGGGAAAACAGGAGCCCCAGGAAACAAGAATATCAGAAAAATCAGGAAAAAGAGGCCCCACAAGTAAACAAAACTCCCAAGAGATCTCCAGAGAAACAGGACAGAAGAAACGGCAAAAACGAAAAACGAGAAGAGGTTGTAGATCCGGAGTCAAAAAACAAAAGAAAAAGAGAACGATAGGAGAGGGTATTATTAACCTTAGTGGAGCCGTTTTGACAAAAGAAGAGATTAAAGTGTTGGATAAGGGGTTAAAATTTGCTCCAAAAAGAAATTGGAACAGGTTTAATACCTATGTAGATATCAATAAATTTATCAGGAGCATGAATATAAAGAAATACATGCTGACTGACTCAGCACTTGGAAGAGGTACGAAACTTCCAGAGCAGAACGGCACACAATATTCGTATCTACGAAACAAATCCCTTTTTAATCCATCAGTGGTAAATGATGGGCATATTGAAGTATTCAAGAGAATGGTTCTAAACGATATACAAGAATTGAAAATCAAGAAAGTATATGATCCTGGGGACATTCGGAAAGGTATTAAACAACTTGAATCCAGAAAGGACATTGTTATAAGACAAGCGGACAAGGGTGGGGCTATTGTGATACAGTCCAAAGATGACTATAATGAAGAACTGTATAGACAGTTAGGAGATGAGACTACATACCTAAAGTTGCTTAGTAACCCCACCCTACGATATAAAAAGGATCTGTCCAAAATTATACAGAAAGGCCTTGATAAATGTCTATTGAATAAGAAAGAAGCGAAATACTTAGTGCCCAACACTTGTAGGGTGCCGGTCATTTATACCATTCCGAAGATTCACAAAAACGATACAAAGCCACCTGGTAGGCCCATAGTGAATGGCATCAATTCGGTCTGTTCCAGACTAGGAGAATATATCGATTTCTTTCTACAGCCCATTGTAAAGGAGACCAAAGCGTTTCTGAGAGATACGAAACATCTTATTCAATTACTAAATGAAATCAGATTAGATAATGGCCCTATTTATTTAGTTACCGCTGATGTAAATTCTTTATATACTATTATTAACCACGAGCAGGCAATAGAAGCCACTAAATGGGGTCTTAGAAATTTTAGTAATCTTAAATGCAAACAAAGAAAATTTATTACTGATTGCTTGCGTTTTGGATTGGAGTCAAACTACTTCTGGTTTAACAATTGTTATTTTAAACAAATATGCGGTATCGCTATGGGAGCTAAATACGCACCGAGCGTAGCCAATTTATTTATGGCCCAGTGGGAAGAGGAAACGCTATATAGAAATCTGCCTAAACAAGTTGTACTATATAAAAGATATATAGATGATATCATTCTAATTTGGTCAGGGGAGAGAGAGATCCTTAATGATTTTTGTTTTAATTTAAATACGAATGAGAAAAATATTAGACTAACATGGGAGGTCAGTGAAGAGAAAGTTAATTTTTTAGATTTGGTGATTGAGAAAGAAGACAATAAAATAAATACTTGTACCCATTTTAAAATAGTGGACAGAAATAGCTATTTACCCATGGACAGTTGCCATCATCGTAGATGGCTTGATAATATACCTAGGGGACAGATGATTAGGCTAAGACGGAACTGTACCAATGAATCAATGTTCCTTACACAGGCAAAATTAATTGGGGACAGATTTATCCAGAAGGGGTATCACACTGACTTCATCGAGGACCAAATAAAAAGTGTGGCACTACTTGATAGAGAAAAATTAATACAAGATAATGTCACCAAATCAGAAAAACAAGATCTAATACCCATAGTCATGGATTACAATATCCAGTATAAACAAATAGAAAAAATCATAAGAAAACATTGGGAGATTATCAGAACAGATAGACATCTCCGAAATATCTTACCTGAAATGCCCAAGTTTGTATATAGAAGATCTCCTACATTGAGGGACAATTTGGCAAAAAATGTCCTTGATCCCCCCAAAAAACCTTTCTCTTTTTTTGAAGGTAAAGGTTTTTATCCATGTAAAAGGTGCTACGCATGTAGGCATGTAAATGAAAAACAAAAAAAGAAATCATTCATCTCTACAGTAACACAAAAAGAATATAAGATAGATGACTTAATCACCTGTTATAGTGAAGGGGTAATTTATGTTTTGGAATGTCCATGTCACATTCAATATGTGGGAAGGACAAAGAGACAGCTATGGAAAAGACTCAGAGAACACGTCCAGAACATCAAAAAAGGTTTCGACAAACATAGCTTGTCTAGACACTATGCTAAGTTCCACCAAAAAGACCCCTCATCACTAATTATATGTGGCATTCAGAAGTATAAACCACATTGGAGGGGCGACAATAAAGTCATCAAAATCAGTCAGGCTGAATCCCGCTGGATACACGAGCTCCGCACGTTGACTCCGTTAGGCCATAATGTTGAGTTTGATCTCAATTGTTTTATTTCTAATTTTTAATAATTATTTCCGTTTTCGGTTTTAGTTTTTGTACTATATACTTAATATTTTATATATTTTTAGTATTTGTAGATGATACTGTATGGCTTCATTCATATTTTAAGTCTGTGTATATATATATTTTTTATATATATATTTTTTTCGGTAAACATTTATAAGGAGACACCCATGTAAGCGATGATGGTAATAGAAGGGAAAAAAATGGGGGGGGTGCTTCCGAATTATTTCTTCTTCTTTTTTGATGATTTTTCTTTTTGATAACCCGTCTTTGACAATATTTTTTAATTATATTTTATATATATATTTTTTATATTTTTATATATTAAAGGAGAATTATTATAGATTTTTAAAAGTATCCTTTTTATATACATGTATTTTAGCAAATTTTATTTAAATGTCTATATGGATTGGAATTTTTTCCATGTAGAATTATATAAAAAGTGAAATTCGGAATTTAACCACAAGATGTCACTCTCCATTTAATATTATATGGGAGATAATATGATCTATAATTTTAACACTAGATGTCATTTTTTTTTTTTTTTTTTTTAATGTGTTATTTAGTAATCTGAAATGTCTAGAATATGATTAAATTTAATTTGTTGCAATGTCGAATGTTGTTTAGAATAAGATATTATTATTATCTATTAGTATTAAGATGGTCATTCGTCATTGACCTGCGACGGCGCCGCCGTGATTACCATGGCGACGGCGCTGATCGAATAAATAGCTCCGTACTTACCACACTCCCATTACCCTTTGAAAAAGTCATGTGATCGTGACGCAACGCGTCAGGGAAGGAGCTGTGGTATTGGACTTGTTACTTCCGGTCGCGGCCGAGACCGGAAGTTCGGATTGTTACTACATCTACTCGCTGTCTTTTACTGAACTGTAAGTTACTATTGTTTGTTATTAAAATCGTTTCATCTGGATACTACACATGAGAGCCCCCTTGTCCTTCTGTTCTTTACTTATGTGAGAGGTGGAGAACCTGGGAAAGAAAAAGTCAGCTGGATACTAGCCACTGGATGATTGTGGAGGAAATAGCTCTGGCTTTTAAATTGTGCTTCTTTATCAAGTATTGGAGGTGAGAGGCTGGGGGAAACAGGTGGTGCACTGGCTTGGCACTGAATTGATTCACTGGATCAGTACACACCGTGGAAGGCACTTTTTATGCATGGACTTTGTTTATAGCTCACAAAGCATCTGCATGAACGGGAATTTATGAACATTTATGATTTATGTATTTACTGTGTCTTTTAAAATTGTTTTTTGCACATTTTTTATGTTCTCGGATTTTGCATTTTGGACATATATATATTATATGAGCACATATATTATCGCAGCAATTACTTGAATTGCGTTTATTTAATTGCACTATTTGCACTTTGTGAGGTGATTCACATTTATTGCACTTTCTATTTATATTTTTTTTAGTGTACTATTGATTAGATATTCTTTTATGGTGAGCGCCGCAATTTATTTATTATTTACTGTATCACTAGTAGTGTGGAGATCACTATTTTTGCAGGCTGCTTCCATACTTTAATATGATTTAAAAATTTTTTTGATTTGTTATACATAGATTAGTAAGGTGAAGCGCACTAGTACCCTCTAATTATATAAAAGAGTGTAGTAGACACCCTCAGCTTATACAACTGCACTCAGCAACCCTGCTAGGAAGCCATAGTCTGGTCTGAATAATGTGTCCGGGTTTCAGGTGGTCTAAAACCTGGACACAGGATTCAAAACCCGAACTGTCCGGGTGAATCCTGTCGTCATCCGATCTCCCATAGGGGAGAGCGGCGCTGTGACAGGTCCGTCCCTGCGCAGTGTGCAGAGACGGAGCTGTCATCTCCCTGCTCAGCGGGGATCGGCAGAGTGATCCCCGCTGAGCAAACGGATATCCACGGGGCGGATCAGAACTGATCCGTCCCGTGTGAAAGGACCCTAATGCTGAAGAACCAGGGCTCAGGAATGGCACTGTCAGGTTTCACAAACATCCCAGAATCACTACAAGTTGTTTTTTTGTTTTTAAAACTGCCGCCGTAATGACGTCACGAATTTCGTCATGACAATGCTAGTGCGCATGTGCGATGCCCGCAACGCGCATGCGCGAACCAAGCCTCGTCCTCGCGCCGGGCCCGCGCATGCGCAGAACGACCGAGCGGCGAACGAGGTAGTAACTGGGCGGCTGGAACGCAAGGAAACCAGCCGCCCAGGAGCAAGCCAGATACAGCGCACAGCGCTGAAGGGGGAAAGAAAAACACTGCAAAAAAAAAAAAAAGGAAGAAATACCCAGAAATGACACAGAAAGGCTGCCATGGAACAAACAAACAGCTCACCACTCCTGTAGACGGACACCAGCCGAGGTAGGTCCCCACACATGCCGGACTTCTGAGAGGAGGGGGGGGGGGCAAAAGTCACCTGCTAGTAGCTAGGCTCACGACTAACACGCGGCTTCACCTGTCAGTGACCAGGCATACACCTCTTCAGCGCCTCTTCCATATTCCCCTTTTCCATACTCCGCTAGTAGCTAGAGCTTATTGGAAATATGCGACTCCAAGTCGCTCGGCCGGTCCGTATCGCAGAAAAAAATGCAAGTCTTCAGGGTAAAAAAAGACACATGCTAGGTCCTATGGAGGAGGACAAAAAAAGAACACGGCCTCTGGCAGGGAGCAAAGATTTATGGGAGTGTCGTCCTATAGGGTAATGGAGGCGGGACTAAACCCCACACGTAGGCTGCCATGGAGTCTGTCAGGAAATACAATTTTAGCAAGGCGAGGGGTCAAGTTCCAGTTGGGCTACAAGGATATAGATTTGAAATACTTCCCACAAACCGCCGTCATTGTTCATCGGTACTTTGGCGTGGAATACCTGCCAGACAGCTGCCAGAACCCCGGTATTTTCTTCAACGGCAGGCGGTCCGCTTTCACATAAAAGAGGTCTCAGCGGCGAATTCGCCACAAGATCACTTTTACCGGTGGGCTGTAGAAATTTTTAAACGTCGCCTATGGAGATTTTTTTTAAAGGTAAAAATTTGTCGCCATTCCACGAGCGGGCGCAATTTTGAAGCCTGACATGTTGGGTATCAATTTACTTGGAGTAACATTATCTTTCACAATATAAAAAAAAAAATATATATATATATATATATATATATATATATATATATATATATATAGGGCTTATACATTTACTGTCTTATTTTTTTAATTAAAAAAAAGTGTTTTTTTTTTTCCAAAAGAATTTCACTTGTAAGACCGCTGCGCAAATACAGTGCGACATAAAGTATTGCAACGACCACCATTTTATTCTCTAGGGTGTCTGGGGAAAAAAATAAAAAAATAAATGAAAAAAATGTATTGAGATAGGAATTAAAGTGTCATTAAACCCAGACTATGAAAAACTCTCATTCCATGCTACATACCAGAGTGTGAATACTAGACATGCGCACACTGAAATATTTCGTTTCGGGGTTTTCGTTTTCGTCCGAAAAATAAATGTATTTAGTTACTCCCGAAAATTCGTTTTTATTTATTTTCATTTTGTTAAAAAAAATGCAGTCGTCTGAAAATCTGAAATAATTAAGGTCGAATCTGTCATTGAAGGCTGATGGTGTCTGTCGAATGTTCTAAGAAGATTCGACGGAGCAGCTGAACTGTACGGCGCCGCGATCGTAAAACATTTCCGGTCGAATGTTCCGCCTACAAGCTATAGTAGAATTCCAATGTTGTATGACACTAGTAATAATTATATTTATTAATTATTATTACTAGTCAACCAACATTAGAATTCTTCTATAGCCTATGGGTGGAGCATTTGACCATAAATGTCCACTCGCGGCGACTGCTTCATCGAATCTTCATGTCGCATCTTTTCTCTCTATGTCGAATAATCTTGGACTAATAGAGTTAGGCTAGGCACATTCAAATCTTTTCTCTCTATGTTGAATTTTTTCTCTCTGTGTTGAATTTTTTCTATGTCGAATTTTTTCTATGTCAAATCTTTTCTCTCTATGTCGAATCTTTTCTCTCTATGTCGAATCTTTTCTATGTCGAATCTTTTCTCTCTATGTCGAATCTTTTCTCTCTATGTCGAATCTTTTCTCTCTATGTCAAATCTTTTCTATGTCTAATCTTTTCTATGTCAAATCTTTTCTCTCTATGTCGAATCTTTTCTATGTCGAATCTTTTCTCTCTATGTCAAATCTTTTCTCTCTGTGTCGAATCTTTTCTATGTCGAATCTTTTCTCTCTATGTCGAATATTTTCTCTCTATGTCAAATCTTTTCTATGTTGAATCTTTTCTCTCTACGTCAAATCTTTTCTCTCTGTGTCGAATCTTTTCTATGTCGAATCTTTTCTATGTCGAATCTTTTCTCTCTATGTCAAATCTTTTCTATGTCAAATCTTTTCTATGTCGAATCTTTTCTATGTCGAATCTTTTCTCTCTATGTCGAATCTTTTCTATGTCGAATCTTTTCTCTCTATGTCAAATCTCTTCTATGTCGAATCTTTTCTCTCTATGTCAAATCTTTTCTATGTCGAATCTTTTCTCTCTATGTCAAATCTTTTCTATGTCGAATATTTTCTCTCTATGTCGAATATTTTCTCTCTATGTCGAATCTTTTCTCTCTATGTTGAATCTTTTCTATGTCGAATCTTTTCTCTCTATGTCGAATCTTTTCTCTCTGTCAAATCTTTTCTATGTTGAATATTTTCTCTCTATGTCGAATATTTTCTCTCTATGTCGAATCTTTTCTCTCTATGTCAAATCTCTTCTATGTCAAATCTTTTCTCTCTATGTCGAATCTTTTCTCTCTATGTCAAATCTTTTCTATGTTGAATATTTTCTCTCTATGTCGAATATTTTCTCTCTATGTCGAATCTTTTCTCTCTATGTTGAATCTTTTCTATGTCGAATCTTTTCTCTCTATGTCAAATCTCTTCTATATCGAATCTTTTCTCTCTATGTCAAATCTTTTCTATGTCGAATCTTTTCTCTCTATGTCAAATCTTTTCTATGTCGAATATTTTCTCTCTATGTCGAATATTTTCTCTCTATGTCGAATCTTTTCTCTCTCTAATGTCGAATCTTTTCTCTCTACGTAGAATAATCTTGAACTAATAGAGCTAAGGTTAGGCAGATTCGACCACAGGTTCGATGGACACAGATCACTATTGTCAGCGTCATGTCGAATCTCCTATCTATATCCAACTGTTGTCACAACGAAAATGGAAATAAAGCATTTGTTTGTCGGATATTTTCGGTTTTCGGATTCTGCACATTCATTATCGTTTGTTAAAACGATAACAAAAATACCTGAAATTCGGACGAAAATGCATTCGGACGAAAACGAATGCACATGTCTAGTGAATACCCACAAAGCCACTAAAGCATTTGTTTGGTGTAGAATGAAATATACCTGGTTCCTGCCTTCAGCTGTCCCTTCCATCTTCTCTGTGTCCCCACTGCAGGTTGATATTGTACAGAGCAGCGGGTGTCCTCTTCTGAGCATGCTCATATTTCAGTTCCTTTCTGAGCTCTTCATTTGCTCCTTTTTCTTACCCAAGCAGCCCATGTGACTATAGAATCACATATGCGGGCGCATACACAGTGGTAAACAACACTCTCCTCTCTTCCTCTCCCATCCTATTGCTAAACACTATTTCCCCCTCACAAATAGAGTTTTATTTTGGTGGTATTTAATCACCTCTGCATTTTTTGCGCTATAAATGAAAAAAGATCATCAATTTTGAAAAAGATACAAAAACAGTATTTTTTTACTTTCTGCTATAAAACATATCCGATAAAACAATTGAAAAAAAAAAATCAAATTTCTTCATAAATTTAAGCCAATATGTATTCTGCTACATGTAGCAGGACTGAGATATTGCGGCAGACAGTCAGACACTAACTGATACTTTTGACACTTGTTGGGGACCAGTGACACTAATACAGCGATCAGTTCTAAAAATATGCACTGTCACTGTACTAACACTGGCTGGGAAGGGGTTAACATGCAGGGGCGCTCAAAATCCTGGAGCTCCCGCAGCAAAGGCACATGATATAATTGGTCACGAATTAATAAAGCAACACATTTTTGACCCAAGAAAACCTTCTCCTCCTGTTCCTGGACTGGACTGGGGTCAAAGCAATAACTCCAAGGCCAATAATAAATAACACGTTATCTCCTCCAATTCCGCAACATGGCTGGTTGGTGAACGGCCGTTCAGAAACGAACTGAAAAGCGCGAAATGAAAAGTGCGAATCAACACCCTCCAAACTTCTACCAACACAAAATTAACAGAAGGAGCTCAAAGGGTGGCGCTAAAGAGCTGAAAAACCACGTAGTACGTCATTACGTTCGTGTTTGTTGGCCCGAAAATTCCTTGCCGTTTCAATGCAAGACAAGTTCCCGGCCAACGCCCTTCAGAAAAAAGTCCAAGGTGTTGTCTGTGGAAAATCTGATCCTGTGTATGAGGCTTAAGAGGATTTAAAAGAACAAAAACAAAATCCAGTGGCATGATATATATATGATTTATGTGTACGAATTATGGCAACTAACACTTCTCTGTTTAGTGTCACTTTAAGAGCTCTTTGAATAATAATAATAATAATAATAATAATAATAATAACAATAATAATAATAAAAAAAGGCATAAAAATATCTGGGGAAAAAAAAGGTATTCAGGCATTTCCATTGACACTAAAGGAAGCCAAAACATCTACAGACATTCAAATGTTTCCCTAAATCTGCCACTTTCTGTCCTCAATTGCTCACATAGAGCCGTAAAGGTCTTCTTTCTTCCATAACTAAAAGAAAAACTGTTGTGTTGGGGGTTGGGTGGTAAAAAAAATAAAAATATCCTGAAACCCCATGCATAGACATTGCTTTCATTAATTGGATGTGGTGTAATCAGATCTGCGGTGGGGATCCGGGGTGGAAGCTCTGAGGGACTCAAAGTCATCTCTGATCTCTTTGTAGAGCTTTACTTTGTGGACGGTCTAACACTGTGTTTTCTTTTTCCTCCACTTGGAAGGTTACGGGAATCTGAGCCCCAACACGGTCGGAGGTCGCATCTTCTGTGTCTTCTTTGCGCTATTTGGCATTCCACTGAATGTGATCCTGCTGAACCGTATCGGCCAGAAGATGCTCTATCTGGTCCATAGATATGCCAACTTCCTGGGGACAAAGATCCAACGCAAGGTGAGAGAGTGTGGTGCCGTTTCTATACTAGATGGCTTTTCCAGGAAATTGTAGTTCTCAGATTGTCCTGGATATGGGCATATGTGTTATCCAACCATTCTTGGAACCCAGGAACCACCATCCATGAATCAATGGTGTCAGGGAAAGTTATCTGAGAGGCAGACATTTCTCATTGCTCAAGAAGCCCCCAGCAAGCTCTGGAG
Source organism: Lithobates pipiens (assembly GCF_037356315.1). Classification (NCBI taxonomy): domain Eukaryota; kingdom Metazoa; phylum Chordata; class Amphibia; order Anura; family Ranidae; genus Lithobates; species Lithobates pipiens. Next base: position 12,141,237 of record NW_027507758.1, on the reverse strand, counting down.
GAACTCTACAATTCCATGGAAGCCTGGGTGAGAAACCCTCAGGGTTTCTCAGCCAAGGTTCCATGGAATTCTAGAGTTCCTCCAGAGGTTGCTGGGGGCTTCTTGAGCAATGAGAAATGTCTGCCTCTCAGGTAAGTGTCCCTGACACCATTGATCTTTTTAGCTATCTGTAAGGGGGGTAATTCTTCCCAATGGCCATAAATGTAAGGAGCGTTCTTCCCTCTGACCATCACACTGATGTATCATGAGTTGTAGATATAATCTTTATTAGCAGAGGGTTCGGTGAGAAAGTTATTTCAAGGGTTCCTCTGTGTTGAAAAGGTTTAGAAAGATTTACATGAGTTTTAGAGCAGAGGAAGATTCTAGACATGTGCGATTCATTTCGTTAAAAGTTGAAATTCGGACAAAATTTTCATTATTTAAGTATCTGAATCTCCGAATTACAATAGTAACAGATTTCAACAAATCCAAAATTTTAATGATACAACAAAATTAATTTGTTACATTTGGATGTTTGAAGCATGCAGGGGGTCTCTAAGTGAGGTCATGGGGGCGTGGCCACCCTGTGATGTCACCAGTAGACCATGCCCCCACGTTTTCCTTCCAGTAGAGGAGAAGCGGCTGTCATTCGGTGACCGACCGTGTTCCTTGGGCGGCAGGATTTTCTTCCTGGCCTGCCAAGCTGCATGCTCAGATAAGGTTCTGGTCAGTGGTGGCCCGTCCATACAGAGTGCAGGGGCATCGCCCCCCCCCCCCCCAATCCATTCACCCGGTCCCTAATCTGCATGCAGGGTGCCGAAAGAATGTGTAGAACTGTTGCTGGCTTTGTTGGGCTTACCAGGTATCTGCACATTCATGGGACCCCTCACCAATGGCATCCTGGGTCCTGGAACAGATGATGCACCCGAACATTTTTCTTCCAAAAAATTTTTCCCTCTCCACAACGCGGGGCCTCTTGTAGGAAGACGAAACAGGTGCAGACTCCTCCCACTGGCTCCTCTATTTGCGCAACTTCGCAGGCTTTTTCCAGGGCTCCTCCCACGCTTACACACCAACAGTGAATGTCCTTTGCCTTTCTCAAAATGGCACAGTCCAAAAAAAAAATGTCCACCCTCTATTCCATACACTCACATGTATACAGTTCTTTCCGTTGCAAGAGGTAACGATAAATCCCAGACGAGCCCCCACGTGTAGCACTGACCCCGAAGGAGCGGCTGGTTTTGTTGGGCTTACCGTTTACCGTTTAATATTCGCTATTGTCTTCCTGATTCTTCTCCCGGCCAATCAGGAAGCAGGTCCTGAGACCCGTTGGCCAAGAGGAGAATTGATCCTATTGGCTGCCGAGGAGGAGGAGACGCAGAGAAAGCCGCCCGTGAAGCCAAGGAGGAGGAGATGGCAATGCGTCGTTTTAACTGACAATTGCGCGGTCGTATGACATTATACCCTAACAAAATTTACGTCCTTTTTTCCCCACAAATAGAGCTTTCTTTTGGTGGTATTTGATCACCTCTGCGGTTTTTATTTTTTGCGGTATAAACAAAAAAAAGAGCGAACATTTTGAAAAAAAAAGCAGTATTTTGCTATAATAAATATCCCCAAAAAAATTATAAAAAACAAATTTCGTCCTCAGTTTAGGCCGATATGTATTCTTCTACATATTTTTGGTAAAAAAAAAAAGTTAATTGATTGGTTTGCGCAATAGTTATCTCGTCATCAAAATAAGGGGATAGATTTATGGCATTTTTATTATTATTATTATTTTTTTTTTATTTATTAGTAATGGCGGCGATCTGTGATTTTTATCGTGACTGCGACATTGCGGCGGACAGATCGGACACTTTTGACCCTATTTTGGGACCACTGGCATTTATACGGCGATCAGTGCTGTAAGAAATGCACTGATTACTGTGTAAATGTCACTGGCAGGGAAGGGGTTAAACACTAGGGGGGGGGGATCAAGGGGTTAAGTGTGTTCCCTGGGCGTGTTCTAACTGTAGGGGGGATGGGCTCACTAGAACATGCCAGAGATCGCTGCTTTCAATCACAGGGAGCAGTAGATCCCTGTCATGTTGCTAGGCAGAACAGGGAAATGCCTTGTTTATATTGGCATCTCCCTGTGCTGCCTCTCTGTGTCACGATCGTGGGCCACCGGCGGACATCGAGTCCGTGGGAGCCGCGAGCACGCTCCCGCGGCGTGCACGCGCCCGCTAGCTGCCAATGATGCAGCGGCGGGCGGGTACGTTGTTTTGCACACCCGTGCCACTTTACCTGAGCAGGTAAGTATAACATGATCGTTTTTTGTTTTTTTTAACCACTTGCCACATATACCGGTCGGCAAGTGGTTAAAAAAAAGAAACAATCATGTTATACTTGCCTGCGGTGTGTAATGGTTTTGCACAGAGCCGCCCGGATCCTCTTTTTCTTGGGTCCCTCGTCGGCACTCCTGGCCCCTCCCTCGTGTCGGGGTGCCCCCACGGCAAGCAGATTGCTATGGGGGCACCCGAGCCATTCAGACAATGGAGCTGTGGTTTGGCCCCCCGCCCCCTCTGTCTCCTGATTGGCTAACTGACTTTGATTGACAGCAGAGGGAGCCAAAGGCTGTGTCTCAGCCAGTCAGGAGGGAGAGTCCAAGATGGCCGAGGCACTGGTGCACATCGCTGGAACCCATTCGATTTTAGTCGACTAAAACACACAACTAAAACTAAAGGGGCATTACAGTCAAAAGAATATGACTAAAACTAAAACTAGATCGAAATTCAACGTAAAAATTAACACCTGTGTCCCAGCCAAAAAGCTTTGTTCAAATCTATAGGGCCCATTCACATCATAACACGGTGCGCTGCAGCGCATGCATTGTCCTGCATTGTGGTGCATTGAATTAGGCAGCGCATTCAAAATGAACGGGCTGTCAACGCACCTACAAATTACAGGTCCTGTGTAATTTTTTTTTTTTAAGTGAAGTACAGTACAGAGCATATGGGGGGGGGGGGTGTGTGTGTGTGCTGCAGCGCACTGTAGATGTGTGTTGGGGCCCAATTACCTTTGCATTTGCACCACAACACACACCTACAGAGCATTGCCATGCGTTATAATGGACTTATAATGGACCTCACCCACGTCTGAGTCCATCCACCTTAACACCGAGGTCTCTGGTTGTGTCTTACAGAAAATGGTGAAGCTCTTCTCCAGCTCTTGTGCGTTGTTTGCGGGTCTCCTCCTCTTCTTCCTGCTCCCCCCTATTCTCTTCCAGTGGGTGGAAGGCTGGACATACGAGGAGGGCTTCTACTACTCCTTCATCACACTCAGCACCATTGGCTTTGGAGACTACGTCATCGGTAAGTACAGAAAAACGAGGTGATTGTATTTATGATCCAACAACAATGGTAATGGGGGGGGGGGGGTGCGAGGTGTGGCCGTGGTTTTGGTGACATTTTGGATGTGGGAACATCTTATTTTAGCCCTTGAAGCAGAACTTAAGCCTGATAGACCTCTTGTCTAGTGTTGCAACGTCCACAAGGTTTCTTGCCAACACCTTGGCCTGGTTTCCTTCTGGGTTCTACATCTTTGGCCCATCTTGGTTGACCACCCTGGGAGGTGTGTGGGAGTTAATTGATCCTAAAAACGAGGCATGTTGGGTCTGTTTACATTCTAAAGAAGTTTGCCAACAGGAAGGTTAGAAGATTTTATTGTAGAAGAGATATAAGTTTCAACATTATCACGGGGGTGCGAGGTGTGGTCGTGGTTTTGGTGACATTTTGGATGTGGGAACATTTTATTTTAGCCCTTAAAGCAGAACTTAAGCCTGATAGACCTCTCGTCTATCGTTGCAACGTCCACAAGGTTTCTTGCCAACACCTTGGCCTGGTCTCCTTCGGGGGTTCTACATCTTCGGCCCATCTTGGTTGACCACCCTGGGAGGTGTGTGGGAGTTAATTAATCCTAAAAACGAGGCATGTTGAGTCTGTTTACTTCTAAAGAAGTTTGCCAACAGGAAGGTTAGAAGATTTTATTGTAGAAGAGATATTATAGGTTTCAACATTATCCCAGTACAGGTCTCTCGGAGTCTCCAGTTGGTGCACACTTTGCTTTGTAGCAACCTCACAAAGTCTCTCAGCATTACCTTCTCTGAGATACCCCAAGGGGAACACGTTCCCCGTCTTGTTTCCTCAGAAGAGGACTCCATTCTTGGTCACATGGTGGTCCTATTTGCTTCATAGCTCCCGGAGAACAAGTCTTCTGTCTCTGTGACCACCTCTCTGCAGAACTCCAGACCACCTCTCCATTCCAGCATTCTGCAGTTAGCGGGCAAACAATACATCTGCACGCATTTCTTTGCATCTGATCATGCCCATGCAAGCTACAGTACTGGTGGGAAGTGCCGGTTCTATGAGCAGGCACCCGCCCACCTCTTCGCTGTGACATGCCCCGACACTGTAGATCCAGCGGTTTCCCAACTTAGCAAGGCCATAATCACCTCTGTAGAGCAGCGGTCTTCAAACTGTGGCCTGGGGGCTATATGCGGCCCTTTGCCTGCTTTTATGCGGCCCTTAGGCACACCTCCCAACTTTTTGAGATGGGAATGAGGGACACCTATCAGCAAAAGTATGCAGGGATAGGACACACCCCCTTGCCACGCCCCCCTTAAAGGAGAATTGTACAAAAAAACAAGATTGGTTAAACCCACAAGTGCTTTTTTACCACTACTATTCCTTTATATTGGCTTTTGGAATTTACAAATGCAGCAATTTAGAAATCAGATGAAAGGTTTAGCGCTGGGAAACACTTTTTGATAAATAAAAAGTGCATTTTATATACAACTATATAGATCAGAGCAAAATGAGGGACAAATGAGAAGGAATGAGGGACAGAGGGACATTGTTCCAAATCAGGGAAGTCCCTCCAAATCAGGGACAGTTGGGAGCTATGCTTAGGGAATTATTCCCCCCCCCCTCCACTGGTCGGCAACTATGGGGCATAGTTCCTGACACCAACAATGGGGCACTAGTCCTCTCACTGGCACTATTACTCTCATTGATGCCAATGATGGGGCACTATTCCTCTTACTGACACCAATGATGGGGCACTATTCCTCTTACTGACACCAACGATGGGGCACTAGTCCACACACTGCCACCATTGATGGGGCATTAGTCCTTTCACTGACACCATTGATGATGGGCACTATTCCTCCCACTGACACCAATGATGGGCACTGAAATGGATAAGAACTATAAATTAGTTCTTGGTTATCTGCTGCTATTTCTAATTAAAAAGTATAAATGTGCATGCACATTAGAAGTAAACACTTTCTGAGATACGTTCAGTTCAGGCTACTTCTAAATTCTGATTTATTGGTGGGCGGTGTTGATATTTTATACAGAAAGATACGTCATTGATATGTCAGTCTAATTGGTACATCTTATTGGTTACAATACAAGAGAAATGAAGAAACTTGATGCTTGAAGTTTGGTTGACGCTGGTTCCCTTATCTCAAATGAATTCTTCTAACGCGGGGGATGTAGGGTATAGACGCCATCTTGGCTCCGAACAGAAAGTCAATCTGTATATTACATAATAAGTAAGGAGCATGGGAACATGTATACACATAAGCAAATAGACATTTTCTGATTATCATTATGTACATTGGATTCCTTAACAGTCCCCCCTAAAATGGCTATTTTCTTCTGTCCCTCATCTAAAGGTCCTACTCACCTGGCCCATTCTCCTCAGCAACTCTTTTTAAGCTGTATATAGAGTTGGGCAGCAACTAGTTCACTACCCCCCTCGATACAGCTGGAGAAGGGCAATCAGGTGCTATCTACCCCTATAACCCTAGAGGATTGTGAGACTTTGGACAGGGAGTGACTGTAGAGGTGTGAAGGGTTTGTCATTCTCCATCATAAGAGGGTCCTCTTCTTCTTGGTGGAGAAATGTAGGTGGGCTGTTGTCTACAGCCTTGCTCATTAACTTCTTTACGAAAGGTAGAATACAGCATACAATCGGGGCTAAAAGAACCAGGATTATTAGTACCGTTACCCCTATCTGGGCGAGCACCTTCTGCCACCCACTCATCCAGCTAAAATATTGATCCCATGGGTCTGTAATACCGGAGTTCTTCTTCAACTCCAATGACAAATCTTCTCATTTCTTTATAGCTAAAGTTACTTTACCATTTGGGCCGGTATTATCAGGAATGTAGGTGCAACAGGTTCCCATTTTTTCTATGATTTTACAGACACTTCCTTTCTCAGCTAACACCATGTCTAAGGCCATCCGGTTCTGGAATGTCATGTAGGAAGTGGGGGGGGGGGGGGTAACTGGTCAGCAATTCCCTGGAGGGCATCTTTAGTGTAATTCACGTATCTTTGTTGGTTGTAGTTTATGTAATTGATCCAATCTACATTCTTGTTCACATTTATTATGGGGATCAAAGACTCAAAACCAACTTTTACCTGATCCCTGGCTTTGAATTCATCAGGGACCCCCCTTGGGACCCCTATAGCATCTATGTACACATGAGGGTCAAAGCTTCCGGAGAGAGCTGCTCGCTTCCTCCTCTGACTGTGTGCTGGGTCAGTGTATGTATCAGGGGTATCTTCTGCTAGGATATGGAGGGGCATAATCACCTTTTCAAGGGCACATTCACCGGTCCAGATACCCTCTAATCTGGTCCTATGTTTCAACCCACTGTCCCTCCCAGGAACCACAATTCTGGCCCCAGTAACTGTCTGTAAAACACACATATATATCCTTACCATCAGGGATGTCACTGTACCAATGGCATTGCCATAAAAGAGTCAAACGGACAAGGTACTATGTCACAGTAATCAAAGGTAAAGGTGGTCACATGTGTTCCTGAAGAGTTGTACCAAAATGTAATTATGTTATCATTTTTTTGTGATGACCACCTCCTGGGCCTCCCCCCTAGACCAAACAGAAAAAGGATATGCAGCATGGTCGTCATGAAGTGGGCGGGATCTTGTCCTTGGGGGTGGAGCTTTCTTGCAGTGGGAAGCATGTATTCAGGTATTCTTCCCGGCCAATTCGACTGAGGTGGCTGTGGTCAGCAAAACTTGGAATGGACCATCATATCTGGGTTCAAGAGAATGTTTTCTCACAAATTTCTTTACCAGCCCCCAATCTCCAGGCAGTAGTTGGTGTGTTCCTGTATCTAATTCAGGATCTGGAATGGAAGAAAACACCTGGACATGCATTTGGGTTAATTCTCGTGATAATGCGGTTACATAATTAGTCAACACATCAGATTGCAACTGTAACTGTTGTGGAAAGTGACAGCCAAGTCTGGGGCTGAACCAAACTAAATTTTATAAGGGGATAGGGCATGTTACCCCCGGGGTGTGTGTCTGACACTGAACAGGGCAGTGGGCAAACTGTCTGGCCGACTCATGTTAGTCTTTTGGGCCATCTTTAACATCCTGTTTTTCTAGTGTCCCTTTTATCCTTTCTACCTTCCCGCTACTTTGAGGGTGGTAAGGGGTGTGTAGAGCCAACTGAACCCCCAGTGCTGCCCTAATCTTTTGTAAGGGTTGCTGTGAAGGCTGGGCCTGATCGCTCTCTATCACCTCTGGGACCTCAAATCTACATACTATCTCACTCAGTAGTTCCTTAGCTGTGATCCTGGCAGTCATGTCCACCTCCACTAGGGGGCGTATTCGAATCTGTCACTCCTTTGGCATTTGGGAGTGATCAATTTGTATCCTCTGGAAGGGGTATAGAGCTTTTGCCAGGCGCTTCTTCTGTGCCTTTTCTGTACATTCTGGGTTACATTTGTTGCAGATAGTGCATGATCTGCAGAAGTTGTTGGTCAATGAAGTAACGCATAAGTTCATAAGAGTCTTTGTCAAGTGGGCAGTTCCATTTCCCCATTGCACCATGGCTGGGTACATACTCCTGGGTAGACAAGGCTTCTTGTTGCACTCGAATAGTCCATCTCTGAGAGTTCCTCCTCTCTGTTTCCAGCTTTCCTTCTCATCCGGACTTGCTGCTTCCTGTAATTATTTCAGATAAACTCTGTCCAATGGGAGAGTCTGTAGGATAAGCACGGAATGGTCTTCTTCTACCACCCTGCTGTCCACTTCCCGTGGACCACTGGCTGTCTGTTTGGCAGCTGAATCGGCTAGATTGCCTCGAGCTTCCTTCGAGTTGAGTTTGTTGTGTGCTTTTACTTTTAGAATAGTCACTTGGGTTGGGAGAAGCAGGGCGTCCAAGTCCTTGATGGCTGAGCTGTTTCACAGGTGTTCCTGCAGCCATCAGGAACCCTCTGTCCTTCCAGATAACACCAAAATCATGGACAATGCTGAAAGCATATCTTGAGTCCGTATGAATGTTGGCTCTTTTTCCCTCTGCCAATTTACATGCTGTAGTAAGTGCCTCTAGCTCTGCCACCTGTGCAGACATCCCCGGCGGTAAGGTTTCAGTTTGGAGAACCGAGTTTTCAGCGGTGACCTGGATCCTGCAGGGGTATTTCACTCACGGTGGGGAGATGCGTGGTTTCCAGCCGCATTAGTTCGATGCAGTCATGGGGTGACAAGTCAAGACTTGACTCCTCCTCCTTTCCCCCCTCGAGAAGTGGAAGAAGGGTGGTAGGTTTCAGTGTTTGACAACGTAATAGAGTAATGCTGTCTAGAAGGTAGGAACACAGGAGTCTCAAGTGTCTGGCAATGGACAGATGTTTCGGCTGGATCTTGGTGGAGTATGGGAGCAATGTCATGGGGAGCAAGCAGAACGAGGCAGAGTCCGAGAGCCAAGTCCAAAGTTTTGTCAAACAAGGCTTGTACAGCAAAGACAGCTCACAGACACGATGGGCCTCCTCTTGTCCAGCCGACAGGAATAATATCCTATAGGGCATTGGCAGATGCCGTGTGATTGGGCGAGTACACCTGTAGCATGTCCCAGATGTTCAGATACAAAGGGCTTGAACGTTTTGTCGTAGTTTGTCGTAGTCTGCGAGCCCTAGCGCCAGAGATGGTGTGCTTGAAGGCCTCAAAGTTGGATATTGCTTCAGGAGACATCTGGAAGGGGTCTGCTTTCAGGGTATCATACAAAGCTTGTATCAGTAGGGAGCCTTCTGGAATCCATGTTCTGCAATAGGAAATTAGTCCAAGGAAGGAATGAAGGGGCTTCTGGCCTTGTGGCAGTGGGATGTCAGAGATTGCTTTCACCCTGTCTTCAGTGAGGTGTCTTGTCCCATGGGACAAGACAGTGTCCAAGAACAATTACAGATGTTGAGCACCACTGCAATTTGGGCTTTGAGGTTTTGCAGCCCTGTTTGGCAAGATAGCACAACTGGCTTTCTGAGGTGACTTCAACAGTGGGTAAGTCATCTGCACAGTGGAGAAGGTCATCAACATATTGGAGGAGAGTCACTTCCAGGTGATCCTCTTGTTATGTGTCAAGGATGATAGCCGTAGCATTTGCAAACTAGCTTGGAGAGTTCTGTGCCCCTTCTGGCATAACTGTTTAGGTACGTTGCTGTCTTTTCGTGGGTGAATGCAAAAGGTACCAGCAGGGGGGGTGAGGGTGGACACTGAAGAGAGCGTTTGCATGGTCTACCACTGTGAGGTACTTTGCAGTCAGGGACACCCCTGCAAGTAGCTGGTTCTCTTTTAGGGGTTCTCTTCTTCCTAGAGAACAGAGGTGTGTTACATGGAGATGCGCAGGGTGGGCTCCATCTGACACGAGGGCCTTGACATGCTTCAAAATAGCTGCAGATTGAGCTAACTTTAGGGGGGTTATTGTGGTTTCCGGGGCAATGATGCACCCTCTTTGAACTTGACTGAAACTGGTGGCACCTTTAAGTGACAGTTGTCTTCCGGTCCTGTGGATCATAGACACGCAGGAATTCTGTCAAGTACTTCTTTTGGTATTGAACTTGGAGTTATTGCTCCATAAAGTGTCATCAGGAGAGGCAGAGAACACAAAGCAGATGAGTCTTCCAAGGATAGGGGAGTATGTAACTTCACCCCCCCATAGGTGTGAAAATGATTGACGCCTGTAGTCTGGACAGCACATCAGCTCCTAGTAGATTCAAGGGACATGTAGAGGACACCACAAATCTGGTAAGCAAATTAGGAAATGTCCCCACTTGGAGAGGCTCAGTGAGTGGACTGGAGCGGGGCACCCCATCCACTTCCACGCAGGAAACATCAATAGTGGAAAGGAAAGAATTATCAGGCAGGTCCTCAGCCCTCAACACACTCCTGGCTGCACTCATGTCAATGAGAAAAGTGGTAGGTTTTCCTTGTATAGGTAACGTGACCTTTGCTAGGGGTCCCCCAGTCTCATTTGAGGACACTGTCATAAGGGGTGACACGGGTTTTCTCATTTCCTAGCATGAGTTGGGGCGTGGTGGTGGAGGTTCATGTCCACGTCGCCCTTCGGCGGGATCCCTGTCTTGTCTCCGATGTCTTGGGGCTCTGCATACTCTTCTGATGTGACCCCGCTTCCCACAGTTGTAACAGATGATCTTTTCCCTGGTATTGGGCAGTGGTGGTGGACGAGTGTAGGCGGGATCTTCGTCTTGTGTTACCATGAGGGGCGTTGTTTTTTTTCCTTTTTGGTTTTCTATCCCTCTGGCCACCAACAGTAAATCGGACATTTTCATTGAGCGATATTCAGGGTGGGCCACCATCAGGCTTTTTCTGATATCCTCTCTGAGTCCTGAGACAAAAGCAGATGATAACGTGTGTGTGCGTGTGTCTTTTCATAGAGGGAGAAGCCCAGATCATCAAAGGCCTGTATGAGTCTAGCATGATACTTCTCCACAGACTCCCCTTTATCTTGGGCAATATCTTGGATTGTGGTGGTCTGATCTGCCAATTTCTCCTTTGCCCAGTCGCGGAGTTGTGCACAGAACTCCACGCCTGAGGTGTAGGAAGTGGCACTTGTCAGGCAGACATCATAGTAGGGCCGCCTGCATAACTGGCCAAAAGACATGTCCTGCTTTAATTTGGCATAGGCTGATCAAGTCTCTCCAGGCAGCTTAATAAGTTTCTTGTATCTGCACTATCCTGCGGTAGAAGGGCATTGGCTGTTTCTCTGGGTCAAGCAAACTTGTCACTAAGGTTGCTGCTTGTGATGGGGTAAAAGCGACATACATCACCAGTGCCCCTTCTGGTAACCGAGACTGGTGTTGGGGCAGGGGCTGAGAATGGGCACTGTTTCTCATGGTTGTCAGCATATGTTTGAGATCCTCTCGGAACTGTGAGTCCGGAGCCAGATTAGGGGTTAAATCAGCAGGTGGCCTTGCTGCCTGTTGTTGGTCTTCCCACTCGGACGCTTCTTCATCATTAACATATCCGGCCTGTGAAGGTAGTGCTTCCATATTAGGGAAGACAGGTGTGTGGTAGGAACCATCCTGGTTTAAAAGGGAAGAACTGGTTATATGCCATGGCTGGGCCTATTGGGTGTACCAAGATGGCCGCCGGCAGGAAGTGCACCGGGCTGTGCCTGAAGTGAGGGCTTGGGTGTACCAAGATGGCCGCATGGGAGTGGTCACAGTGGGTTGTGTTCGGGTTGGGGTGGCGAGAAGGGAGTGGGCGTTAGGCGGATAGCAGGGTTGTCCCTCTCCTCCTTCGTTCCAGTTTTTGTATATGGGGGCGGTACAGCCACATTATCAACTCTGTGATACACATACATAGTACAATTTGCATCTTTCTTGATTTCCTCTTCTAATATCACATTCTAGCATTCCCTTCTCTCTCTCTCTTTTTTTTTCTTTCTTTCTTCGGACGGCTCAAGAGGAGAATACAGGCAACAAATTGGTTAATACTCCTCTGACTGCTGTCTTATCAAAGAATTCCTAGGGTGGGGGCTCGCATCCCTGCGAGAGATCTGTCTCCTCGCACACTCCCGACTGTTCCAGGGTCAAAACTAGCACGTCAGAGGTGGTGTGGAGCAGTGGCTTATGGCTCAACTGAATCTCCAACCCTCTTCGTGTATATCAAACAGTAATGGACAAATACACACACAGTACAGGACATGACACCTGACACTCTTTGAACTGCAAAGATAGCTCTCGGGAAAAGCTCACCTGAGTCACAAGACTGCCAAATTCCAGCTAGCCTTCTTTCAAACTGCCCTAATTCACAGTTTGAGATAAACCCTCAGGAAAGCTTTCCCGAGCAGAACATTCATAGACGGTTGCAAGGCTGCCACTTCCGCAAGCCTTCTTTCAAACTGCCCTAATTCACAGCTTGAGATTAACCCTCAGAGGTCCTACACAGCCAACCTCGAGTAACCCCGTCTATAAATGCCTGCAGAATTCCACCCCACCACTAGAGGTAGAATCTAGGGGTGAGGATGGACACACGCCTGCAGCTGCACTTTCAGTCTGCTAAATTTGCAATCCTTCAGAATGACAGACACTGAACAGATAATAGTCAGCAGAAAACCATTAGCAGGTTCGTTAAAACAGCTTCAGGCGAGAAATAAGTTACCTGCCTCTTTGAACAATCGAAAGGAGCCAACAAGACAAAATCAACCAGCCAAACCAGAGAAGTCGTACAAATGGTAAGGATAAATATGCTTACCGTACTGTTAGGGCTGCGCGCTTAACCCCCTTCTCTGATCTGGCCAGCCGTTCAGTCCTGGAATGCGGTCTCCCTTCGATTGTGGCCTGAAGCCCCACGTTGGGCGCCAGTTGAAATGGATAAGAACTATAAATTAGTTCTTGGTTATCTGCTGCTATTTCTAATTAAAAAGTATAAATGTGCATGCACATTAGAAGTAAACACTTTCTGAGATACGTTCAGTTCAGGCTACTTCTAAATTCTGATTTATTGGTGGGCGGTGTTGATATTTTATACAGAAAGATACGTCATTGATATGTCAGTCTAATTGGTACATCTTATTGGTTACAATACAAGAGAAATGAAGAAACTTGATGCTTGAAGTTTGGTTGACGCTGGTTCCCTTATCTCAAATGAATTCTTCTAACGCGGGGGATGTAGGGTATAGACGCCATCTTGGCTCCGAACAGAAAGTCAATCTGTATATTACATAATAAGTAAGGAGCATGGGAACATGTATACACATAAGCAAATAGACATTTTCTGATTATCATTATGTACATTGGATTCCTTAACAGGCACTATCCCTCCTACTGAGACCAATGATGGGGCACTATTCCTCCCACTAATACCAATAATGGTTCACTATTCCTTCCACTGACACCAATGATGGGGCACTATTCCTCCCACTGACACCAATGATGTGGCACTATTCCTCCTACTGAGACCAATTATGGGACACTATTCATTCCACTGACACCAATGATGGGGCACTATTCCTTCCACTGACACCAATGATGGGGCACTATTCCTTCCACTGACACCAATGATGGGGCACTATTCCTCCCACTGACACCAATGATGGGGCACTATTCCTTCCACTGATAACAATGATGGGGCACTATTCCTTCCACTGATACCAATGATGGGGCATTATTCCTTCCACTGACACCAATGATGGGGCACTAATCCTCCCACTGACACCAATGATGGGGCACTATTCCTCCCACTGACACCAATGATGGGGCACTATTCCTCCCACTGACACCAAATGATGGGGCACTATTCCTTCAACTGATATTGACGATGGGGCACTACTTCTACTATTGATACCAATGATGGGGCACTATTATTCCCCCCAATACCAATGATGGGGGTTAGTTTACTCCCACTTACGCCAGGACATTTTCTTCCCCCTCTGGGCACAGTCCGGCCCCCCTAAAGTCTAAAGGACAGTAAACTGAACCTTTGTTTAGAAAGTTTGGAGACCCCCTGCTGTAGAGAATGCATCTGTGTTTAAGGAACGAATAGGAGTCCGATCAAGTTGGAGTACCGCACCCCCCGTTTGAATCCGGCACTATTAGAATGACTGGAATGCCTTACATCTTGATCCTGTAGAGTATACAAATAAGGAGTTTTAGGGCGTAGATCAGGGAACACAGATGTTTTGGAACTACATTTCCCATGATGCTCATGCACTCTGCAGTGTAGTTGAGGATCATGGGAAATGTAGTTTGAAAACATCTGGTGTGCCAACGTCCGCCATCACTGTCCTAGAGCATGCACTGCCTCCACCAGAGGATCTCTGTACACGGAGACAAACCTATCCATTTTGTTGTTGAATCAGCCACCACATATGGTGCCCTTTACCTGAGACACAGGTCCTTGATTACCTCTTGGTGTTGGGACAACTCGGTGGGGCCGGGCACCGTAAATATCACCCCTTCCACATCACTACACTACAAGACCCACCACTATGGTATAGAAACAGGGCTGGACTGGGACAGAAATTTGGCCCTGGACTTCATCCAGACCGGCCCACTTACATCAGAGTGTCCCATCAGCACCCCCTTACATCAGAGTGTCCCATCAGCACCCCCTTACATCAGAGTGTCCCATCAGCAGTCCCCTTACATCAGAGTGTCCCATCAGCAGTCCCCTTACATCAGAGTGTCCCATCAGCAGCCCCCTTACATCAGAGTGTCCCATCAGCACCCCTTTACATCAGAGTGTCCCATCACCAGCCCCCTTACATCAGAGTGTCCCATCACCAGCCCCCTTACATCAGAGTGTCCCATCAGCACCCCCTTACATCAGAGTGTCCCATCACCAGCCCCCTTACATCAGAGTGTCCCATCAGCAGTCCCCTTACATCAGAGTGGCCCATCAGCACCCCCTTACATCAGAGTGTCCCATCAGCACCCCTTTACATCAGAGTGGCCCACTGAGCCATCGGCCCACTGGGAAACTCCCGGTAGTCCCAATGGCCAGTACATGCCTGTATAGAAAGAAATCTGCTAATCTGCGCAGCGACACAGGCAGGATTAAAGATATGAACCAAGCAGGGGGCTGAGAGTTCTCTAGCTTGAAGCTTCTGGAAACCACCTTTCCTCACTCAAGCATCCAATATGCCCACTGACCAAGAGTCTACAAGCAACCCCCCCCCCCAAAAAAAAAAAATTTGGAAAGTAGAGACACCCCTTCATGCCCATAAAAGACTTGTCTGAACTCTTGTGGATCTTGGAAGTGCCAGCAAATTAATTTCAAGGCTTGACTTTGGCTTTGGAGTTTTAAACGAATTAAATAAAACCCTTCTTGACCTCCAATGAGAGATGAGGCTTCCTAGACTGAACCTTTAGGCTTCTTCGCTTGGGGTTGATGGTTGCTCTTGATTCGCTTACCTATTTATCCATTTGTCAGTGTCCAAATCCTCCTGTAGGTGGCAGATTGACCCGACAGTCAATGAGTTTCCCGTGTCCCTCAATGTGCTTCAAGAAATGGAGCTTACGGAAAGTATAAACATCTCACTTTTAGAATAATAAGCGTATATAAATGAAGGTCCAAATTCTTTAGCAGCCTCCCGTCCAATGACGTACCTGCCAGCGATTCTGTAGCCGGTAAAACGTAGTCAGAGTAGCTAATGAGCCACTGGGTTACTTTTACGGTTGGAGGTACCTCCCCCCCCTCTCGCCGCCCCACCACCACCTTTTAAGGATTCGACTGGCAGCCTCAGGGTCTGGACGCACAGTGAGAAGAACGGATGTCGTTCCTCCCATTGCGTGATGTCAGAAACCGGAAATGACAACGGATTTCATCACTTCCGGTTTCAGCTTTGTGTTTACTTGGCTGATTACCGGGCCGGTGAAGCAGCCGATCAGACCGATCTGTGTCTGAATGGCTGCATTGAAGGCAAGAGGACAGATCTGGGTTCTAATAGACCCCAGATATCTCCATAAAGAGGACCTGTCACGGGCCATGCTATCACAAGGGAGGACAGATCTGGGTTCTAATAGACCCCAGATATCTCCATAAAGAGGGCCTGTCACGGGCCATGCTATCACAAGGGAGGACAGATCTGGGTTCTAATAGACCCCAGATATCTCCATAAAGAGGACCTGTCACGGGCCATGCTATCACAAGGGAGGACAGATCTGGGTTCTAATAGACCCCAGATATCTCCATAAAGAGGACCTGTCACGGGCCATGCTATCACAAGGGAGGACAGATCTGGGTTCTAATAGACCCCAGATATCTCCATAAAGAGGGCCTGTCACGGGCCATGCTATCACAAGGGAGGACAGATCTGGGTTCTAATAGACCCCAGATATCTCCATAAAGAGGGCCTGTCACGGGCCATGCTATCACAAGGGATGTGGTTCATCCCTTGTGACAACAATCAAGTTGATAAAAAAGAATTAAAGAAACAAGGTAAAAAATGTTTGTTCAAATGAAATAAACAATAAAATTAGAAAAAAAAAATGTAATTGCCCCCATCCGCTCATGCAGAAATGCGAATGCATACACCAGTCCTGCGCGCATAAGTAAACAACGATCGCACCACACATGTGAGGTGTCGCCACAAATATCAATTCGAGAGCAATAATTTTAGCACTAGACCCCCTGTGTAACCCTTAACTGGTAACCTGAGATTTTTATGTATCGAAGTTTGGCGCCATTCCACGGGGGGATGCAATTTGAAAGCATGACATGTTTGGTATCTATTTACTCAGCGCAACATCATCTTTAAAGCGGTTCTTCACCCTAAGGGGAAGTTCCGCTATTCTGATCCCTCCCCCCCTCCGGTGCCACAATCGGCACCTTTCAGGGGGGAGGGGGGTGCAGTTACCTGGATAATCCAGGTAACTGCACACACTTCCGGCCAGACCGCCGCAGAACCCCCCCCCGTTGTGTTCTGGGAAACACACAGTTCCCAGAGACACAGCGGGGACCATAAGAGACGCGCAGCGCAAATCGCGCATGCGCAGTAGGGAACCGGGCAGTGAAGCCATCGTGCTTCACTTCCCGATTCCCTGACAGAGGATGGTGGCGGTGGCAGCAGCGAGACGAGCGATCGCTCGTCATCTGCCGCCGACATCGCTGGAACCTGGGACAGGTAAGTGTGATTTTATTAAAAGTCAGCTGCTGCAATATTAGTAGCTGCTGACTTTTAATATTTTTTTTTTTAGGTGCAGCTCCTCTTTAATATTTTACCAAAAAAAAATTGGGTATTATGTTTTTGCGCATCTAAATTCATCAAAGCGTATGTTTTGCAAAAAAAAAATTGAGTTTGAAAAAGCTCTGTGCAAATATCGGTCGACATAAAAATATGCAACACCCATCATTTTATTCTCTAGGGCCTCTGCTTAAAAATATATAATGTTTGGGGGTTCTAAGTAAGTTTCTAGCAAAAAAATAAAAAATGTTGTTTACGTGTAGGAGAGGAATGTCAGAATTGGTCAGGAGTGGAAGCGGTTAATAGGTTACCCACCTTTCACAATGGCTACCCATTATGGCAGCATTGCATCACACCTTCATGGTTTTGGGAGGGGGGGGGGGGTTTCTTGATGGCTTAACCACTTAAGCCCCGGACCAATGTGCAGCCAAAGGACCAGGCCCCTTTTTGCGATTCGGCACTGCGTCGCTTTAACTGACAATTGCGCGGTCGTGCGACGTGGCTCCCAAACAAAATTGGCGTCCTTTTTTCCCCACAAATAGAGATTTCTTTTGGTGGTATTTGATCACCCCTGCGTTTTTTATTTTTTGCGCTATAAACAAAAATAGAGCGACAATTTAAAAAAAAATGCAATATTTTTTACTTTTTGCTATAATAAATATCCCCAAAAAAATCTATAAAAAAACATTTTTTTTTCCTCAATTTAGGCTGATACGTATTCTTCTACATATTTTTGGTAAAAAAAAAAAAAAATCACAATTAGCGATTATTGATTGGTTTGCGCAAAAGTTATAGCGTTTACAAAATAGGGGATAGTTTTATAGCATTTTTATTAATATTTTTTTTTTTTACTAGTAATGGCGGCGATCAGCGATTTTTTTATTGTGACTGCGACATTATGGCAGACACATCAGACATTTTTGGGACCATTGTCATTTATACAGCAATCAGTGCTATTTAAATGCACTGATTCCTGTGTAAATGACACTGGCAGTGAAGGAGTTAACCACTAGGGGGCAGTGTAGATGTTATGCATGATGTTATGTGTTTTTTTTTTATTGTAGGGGGGCGTGGCCTGGCATGTGACGTCACTGATCGTCCTTCCCTATAACAGGGAACAGACAATCGGTGACAGCCACACTAGGAAGCACGGGGGAGAGGTTTGTGTACACAGACCTCGCCTCGTTCTTCAGCTCCGTGACCCGATTGCAGGACACCAGCGGCGATCGGGTCCGCTGGTCCCGCGGCCATGGTCATGGAGCTCAAGACCGGGTCGGGAGCGCGCCGCCGCCTGCGCACTCCCGACCCACGGCTGGGCACTTAAAGAATCACGTACAGGTACGTGATTGTGCCCAGCTGTGCCATTCTGCCGACGTATATCAGCGTGAGGTGGTCCTTAAGCAGTTAAAGAAACTGCAACACATAAGGCCAGTTATCTGTATTGGACACTCAGGCCGAAATATCTCAGTTCTCACCAATAAGAACCTCTTAAAGCAGGGGTCTCCAAACTTTCTAAGCAAAGAGTCAGTATCCTGTTCTTCAGGCTTTAGGGGGGCCGGACTGTGGCCACTAGGTGTAAACCAAGTCCCATCATTGGTTTTATAGGGAGGAACGGTGCCCTATTGATGGTGTCAGTTGAAGGAATAGTGCCCCATTGTTGGTATGAGTGGGAGGAATAGTGCCACATAAATGGTGTTAGTCGGAGGAATGGGGGCCTGTCAATGGTGTCATTTGGAGGAATAGTGCCCCAAGGGCCACATACAGGCAAGCAAAGGGCCACAGTTTGGAGATCACTCTCTTAAAGGAAGAACAGAAATAACGCCTCTTAGCGGACTGAAATGCTCATCTGGAAAAAAAATTACTTTTCTTCTTTTTTTTGTTTTGTTTTAGGAAGAGACCCCAACAAGCAATACCCCAACTGGTACAAGAACGTGGTGTCGCTGTGGATCCTTTTTGGCTTGGCATGGTTGGCTTTAATCATCAACCTATGTATTAATCTCCTGGAGAACTGTAAAAAAGTCGGCCAGTGTTGCAAAGTAAAGCAAACCTGTCCAATGGATCAGGAACTGATAGAGATCACCCAAAATGGACACGTTGCTTCAAGACTGAAAGGGGCCGAGGACTCACGATCGTCCACCGCGAGTGACACTAAACCCGAATCACCTGACTGACGGGGGAGGGGGGTTAACGACCTTGATGTCAAATGAGAACAAAATTATCCCTGTACTCAGAACACTTCAAATGGTGTGCCAAATTGCAGAGTCCAGAGTGAAGGATATCAAACCGAGGATATGTAGCACTAGGTCTGGATCTGTGATGTCCATGAAAAAGGATTCCCGACAACACTTCCAAGAACAAAATACACGGCGCCATGAAAAATGTAAATGCCGAGCAGAATTTATACCATTGCTTAACGTTGTTTTGTAAAGGAAATTTCTTAAAAAGTTGAAAATATATTAAAAAGGGGCCTATTTATGGTTCATTATTTATTATTATTATTATTAATATACGGGATTCATATAGCGCCAACAGTTTACGCATGTGGTTTACAATATAAAAGGGAGACAATACAGTTATAATACAATAAAAAAACAAGTGGATTAAGAGGACCTTGCTCAGAAGAGCTTACAATCTAATAGGGTGGGGCAGGTGGTACAAAAGGTTGTAACTGTGGGGAATGAGCTGATGGAAGTGGTAAAAGATTAGTTGGAGACATGATGGGCTTCCCTGAAGAGATGAGTTTTTTTTTTTCGGGGATCGCTTGAAGGTCGCAAGAGTAGGGGATAGCCAGACAGGTTGAGGTAGCGAGTTCCAGAGGATGGGGGAGGCTCTGGAGAAATCCTGGAGACGAGCATGGGAGGAGGAGACGAGAGAGCTTGAGAGTAGGAGGTCTTGAGAAGAGGGGGGAGGATGGTTTGGGTGATATTTGGAGACAAGATTGGTGATGTAGATCGGGGCAGAGTTGTGAATGGCTTTGTATGTTGTTGTTAGTATTTTGAATGTAATTCGCTGGGCGATTGGGAGCCAGTGTAGGGATTGGAGGAGAGGGTTGGCAGACACTGAGCGGTTGGTAAGGTTTATAAGTTTATGTAGATGTTTACTTAATGGGAATTCTAGTTGCATTCTAGTTACATAGTTTGTAAGGTTGAATAATGGCACCTGACCATTCAGTTCAACCTGTGTGGGTGTCTGTATGTATTATGTTTCTCCCACTCCCTATATCCATGTATATTGTGTTCACTAAGATGTTCATCTACGTTTTTTTTTATTTTTGACCTGAGATATTTGTACATTGCATTTAAGTCTCCTCCCAAACGTCTCTTCTCCAGGGAAAATACGTTTTAATGTGTATACCTATTCCTCGTAACTGAGGTCATCCAGTCCTCCATAACTGAGGTCCACCATCCTGCACAACTGAGGTCCTCCATCCCACACATCTGAGGTCCTCCATCTCGCACAACTGAGGTCCTCCATCCCGCACAACTGAGGTCCTCCATCTCGCACAACTGAGGTCCTCCATCCCGCACAACTGAGGTCCTCCATCCCGCACAACTGAGGTTCTCCATCCCACACAACTGAGGTCCTCCATCTCGCACAACTGAGGTCCTCCATCCCGCACAACTGAGGTTCTCCATCCCACACATCTGAGGTCCTCCATCTCGCACAACTGAGGTCCTCCATCCCTCACAACTGAGGTCCTCCATCCCGCACAACTGAGGTCCTCCATCCCACACATCTGAGGTCCTCCATCTCGCACAACTGAGGTCCTCCATCCTGCACAACTGAGGTCCTCCATCCCGCACAACTGAGGTTCTCTATTCCTCATAACTGAGGTTCTCCATCCCACACAACTGAGGTCCTCCATCTCGCACAACTGAGGTCCTCCATCCCACACAACTGAGGTTCTCCATCCCACACATCTGAGGTCCTCCATCTCGCACAACTGAGGTCCTCCATCCCTCACAACTGAGGTCCTCCATCCCGCACAACTGAGGTCCTCCATCCCACACATCTGAGGTCCTCCATCTCGCACAACTGAGGTCCTCCATCCCGCACAACTGAGGTCCTCCATCCCGCACAACTGAGGTTCTCTATTCCTCATAACTGAGGTCCTCCATCCCGCAAAACTGAGGTCCTCAATCCCTCATAACTGAGGTTCTCCATCCCTCATAACTGAGATCATCAGTCCTGCAAAACTGAATCCTCCATAACTGAGGTCCTCAATCCCTCATAATCGGTGTCCTCAATCCCTCATAACTGAGGTCCTCCATCCTGCATAACTGAATCCTTCATCCCCTATAACTGAGGTTCTCCAGCCCCCTTATTAGTTTTGTTGCCCTTCTGTTCTCAATCCAGTTCTAGCACATCCTTCCTGAGGACTGGTGTCACATTCAGTACCTAATTGGAGACTTATTATGAGGTTGGCCTCTCTTGTATCTCCAGCCCAGGTCCCGCTAACAATCATTAATTCACGACTGGACTACGCAAACTCGCTTTACATAGGATTACCACAATATCAACTTGCGCGATTACAACTGATCCAAAACACGGCGGCAAGGCTGATAACAGGAAAAAAAACCTGGGAATCCATCTCTCCTTCACTGAGGAGCTTACATTGGCTAACCGTAAAAAATCGGATCACGTTCAAGACCCTTTGCCTCACCCACAAATGCGTGCATAGAGAAGCTCCGCAATACCTAATGGAGAAAATAAATCATTACACACCAAACTGCAGTCTTCGATCAGCCAACAAAAACCTCCTCCTCGTGCCCAAAGCCCGGTATAAATCCAAGGGGGATCGGAGATTCGCTGTCCAAGGGCCTCTGCTATGGAATGCTCTACCAATCAACATCCGCCTGGAAGAAAATCACCTGGCTTTTAGGAAAAAACTCAAGACCTTCCTCTTTTAGCAGATGATCAAAGCTCGCCACAGCGCCTAGAGGCGATTCAGTTCGCATTGTGCGCTATATAAGTATTTCATTCATTCATTCATGGAACAGAGGGTACCAAGGGACAGGAGGAACATGAGTGAAGGCAGGTGTTGAAAGGAGCGCTTGCAGCAGGTGACGCAGTCCCAGGCAGGCTGGCAGAACATCAGTAGTGATGGACGAACTTCCGACGGGACGTTTCGCGAACGCGAAACGCGAACGGACACAAACGTTCGCGAAAACGACCGTTCGCCGCGGGCTCCATTGACTTCAATGGGAGGCGAATTTCGCAAACCTTTAGGTCGAATTTGCGGCCACGGGGTAATTATTAGGGGGTAGCACGTAGTCCCACCACCTGGACAATAGCATAATACATGTATGAGGTGAATTTGGGATCGATAACTACAAGCATTTTTTTTTTATTTGGGAAATTGTTCTGACAATTCAGGACTATGGAGCTAATGAAGGCAATGGAGGAGAGGGAAGGTCAGGGACCAGGGTAGGCAAACAAGAGGGTGCAGGAGATACAGAGCACTGACAGCAGCACCGTAATACAGAGCACTGACATCAGCACCGTGACATACAGCGCTGACAGCAGCTCCGTGACATACAGCGCTGACAGCAGCTCCGTGACATACAGCGCTGACAGCAGCTCCGTGACATACAGCGCTGACAGCAGCTCCGTGACATACAGCGCTGACAGCAGCTCCGTGACATACAGCGCTGACAGCAGCACCGTGACATACAGCGCTGACAGCAGCTCCGTGACATACAGCGCTGACAGCAGCTCCGTGACATACAGCGCTGACAGCAGCTCCGTGACATACAGCACTGACAGCAGCTCCGTGACATACAGCGCTGACAGCAGCTCCGTGACATACAGCGCTGACAGCAGCACCGTGACATACAGCGCTGACAGCAGCTCCGTGACATACAGCGCTGACAGCAGCTCCGTGACATACAGCGCTGACAGCAGCTCCGTGACATACAGCGCTGACAGCAGCTCCGTGACATACAGCGCTGACAGCAGCTCCGTGACATACAGCGCTGACAGCAGCTCCGTGACATACAGCGCTGACAGCAGCTCCGTGACATACAGCGCTGACAGCAGCTCCGTGACATACAGCGCTGACAGCAGCTCCGTGACATACAGCGCTGACAGCAGCTCCGTGACATACAGCGCTGACAGCAGCACCGTAAGCAGCCCCAGGAGGAAGTCAGCACAGCACAGGGATGGTGTGATCCCCTCATAATAAGAACCCCCAGGAGGAAGTCAGCACAGCACAGGGATGGTGGGAGCCCCTCATAATAAGAACACCCAGGAGGAAGTCAGCACAGCACAGGGATGGTGGGAACCCCTCATAATAAGCAGCCCCAGTAGAAATATGACACCGCTCAACCTCTTCAAAGAGGAGGGTAGGGGCATATAGTACGGTGTGCTTTTTTGGGTCAGGGAAGTGAGCCAAATGAATTAAGAAGGTCTGTGTGCTTGATTCCAAAAATTGTTTATAGACATATACATGGTCTACTGATCACATGTGTTGAATTCCTCCGAGATCCATGCCTCATTCATTTTTAGAAATGTGAGGTAGTTAACACTGTGGTGAGCTAGGCGAGTACGCTTATCGGTCACAATCCCCCCTGCTGCGCTGAACGTCCTTTCGGACAGGACACTGGATGAGGGGCAAGCCAACAGTTCGATTGCAAATTGGGCAAGCTCTGGCCAGAGGTCAAGCCTGCCCACCCAGTAGTCTAGGGGTTCATCACTCCTCAGAGCGTCCACATCGGCCGTTAACCCAATGTAGTCGGACACCTGACGGTCTAGGCGTTCCCTGATGCTGGATCCGGATGACACCTGTCGATGGGTCGGCTGAAAGAATGACCTCATATCCGAAGTCACCAACACATCTTCAAACCGGCCTCTTCTTGCAGGCGCTGTTGGATTGGTACCCGCAAATCCTTCTCTGGGAGTGGGAATTGCTCCTCTGCCAGCGCACGCAAAAGCAGAATGCAGCATTTCTCGAAGCAAGGCCTGGAAGTGCTGCATTCTGACAGCCCTCTGCGACGGCGGTAACATTTCCGCCATTTTGTGTTTGTACCGGGGGTCTAAGTACGTTGCCACCCAGTACTGGTCCTTGACCCTCATGCTTTTTATACGGGGGTCCCTATTAAAACACTGGAGCATGAAGGCCCCCATTTGCACTAAAGTGGAAGCGGTGTGGTGGCCTGGCTCCTGCTCATCATCCAGGATAATGTCGTCCTCTTCATTCTCCTCTCCCCATCCTCGCACAACAGGGATCCCAGAAAGGTTTAAAGCATGCTCTTCTTGCTCCTGCTCATCCGCCCCGGCACCATCCTCCTCTGACTCCTCATCAGACTCCTGTTGTTGACTTGTCTCAGATAGAGTAGCCCCCCCTGGGAATTCATCCAGCATTGCGACTTCCTCATCTTCCCGCTCCTGCTCCTCCACAGCCTGATCAATGACACGACGCAATGCACGCTCCAGAAAGAAGGCATAAGGTACCATGTCACTGATGGCGCCATGGCTGCGACTGACCAGTTTGGTGATCTCCTCAAATGGCCGCAGAAGTCTGCATGTGTCGCGCATGAGCAGCCACTGGCGCGGTGAAAAAAAACCCAGCTCCCCAGAACCGTTTCTTTCGCAGAGTTCATACAGGTAGACGTTAACTGCACGTTTCTGCTGGAGCAGCCTATCAAGCATATAGAAGGTTGAGTTCCATCGCGTCGGGCAATCGCAAATAAGACGTCTGACCGGCAGATGGTGTCGCCGCTGAATGTCAGCAAGGCGAGCCATGGCCGTGTAAGATCTTCTGAAATGGGCCGAGATTTTCCTTGCCTGCCGCAAGATGTCCTGGACCCCAGGGTATTTGACAAGGAATCGCTGCACGACCAAGTTTAAGACGTGTGCCATGCACGGCACGTGCGTGATTTTGCCCTGTTTCAATGCGCTAAGCAGATTGGCACCGTTGTCACACACCACTTTACCAACTGTCAAATTGAGCGGTGTTAGCCACTCATCTGCCTGTGAACGCAAAGCTGAAAGGAGTGCCGGGCCAGTGTGGCTCTTTGCTTCCAGGCACAACAGACGCAGCACGGCATGGCAACGTCTCACCTGGCATGTGGAATAGGTTCTGGGGAGCTTGGGCGGTGCAGTGGAAGAGACGCTAGCAGCGGAAAAGGAGGAGGCAGCTGAGGAGGAGAGGGAGGAGGATGGAGTAGGAGGAGGAGAAGAAGAGTCAGGCCTGCATGCAATCCGTGGCGGTAAAACCAAATCTACACGGGTGCCACGGGTTACATGCTTGACGGCCGTCAGAAGGTTCACCCAGTGGGCAGTAAAACTGATATACCTTCCCTGCCCGTG
The DNA here is from genome assembly GCF_037356315.1 of Lithobates pipiens. NCBI lineage: Eukaryota > Metazoa > Chordata > Amphibia > Anura > Ranidae > Lithobates > Lithobates pipiens. The sequence goes on along the minus strand of NW_027507758.1, from coordinate 12,115,944 downwards.
TTTGCTAGACCACGTGTCTGTGGTCAGATGTATCTTGGCACCGACACTGTGTGCCAGAGATACATTCACTTGCCGCTGAACATGGCCATATAGCTCTGGGATGCCCTTCTCTGAGAAATACTTCCTTCCTGGGACCTTCCATTGTGGTGTTCCAATGGCCACAAATTTGCGAAAGGCCTCCGAGTCCACCAGTTTATATGGCAGTAGTTGGCGGGCTATGAGTTCTGACAAGCCAGCCGCCAACCGTTGGGCAAGAGGGTTATCCGGCGTCATCATTTTTTTACGCTCAAACATTAGGCCCACGGAAGCCTGCCTTTTTGCAGAAAAATGTGAGCTTGGCGTGATGGAAGGTGGAGTGGAGGACAATTGTGAGGAGAGAGGAGAAGGAGAAGTAGAAGACGAGGCTGGACGGTGAGAGCCTGCAGTGTGGCTTTGTGTGTTCCGTTGCTCCCACTGGGCTCGGTGATGGCTGCTCATGTGCCTTCTTAAGGCGGTCGTCCCTAGGTGAGTATTGGGCTTACCGCGACTAACGCGTTGACTGCAAAGATTGCAGATGGCAACGCTATTGTCAGCAGCGGACACGTTAAAAAAAGCCCACACTGCGGAGCCATGTGCCGGTGTCCTGGGAGCGCCAGATGTGACCGTACATGGTCGATGACTCGCTCCTGATACATTTGCAGTCTGCTTTGTCCCTGCTGTGCAATGTAAGTCATTGCTGCTTCTCCTCCCTATCTGCTGGTCCATATCTCCCTCTGAACTCCCCTCCTCTTCCTCTCTTGTGGGCACCCACGTGACATCACTAGACACGTCATCATCAACGTCACCTTCCCCACCGCTATAAGTAGAGTAGGCAGCAACACCGGGGACCAACCTCCTCCTTGGGCTGATCTGGGTACTGGCGTCAGACTGCTGAGTAGCGCTTGTTGCTACCTCCTCTTCCTGATCCAATACCAAGAGTGGCTGCGCATCAGAAATGTCCTCTTGATATGGATCGGAAAATAATTCCAGTGACTCAAGCGGAAGGTATGTGGTGGTGGTGGTGGTGGTCGTGTTGTTGGTGGTAGTGTCTTTGGGGGTGCACATAGCAGAGAGTGAAGAAGAGGGTGCAGATCGAGAGGATGAGGAGGGTGCAGAAGAGTAAGGCTGAGCGAGCCACTCAACCAAGTCTGGTGCATCCTTTAAAGTAATTGAACGCACCTTCTGCAACTTCCCACTTTGGCTCAAGCCTGTTGCTCCTGCCCTACCCCTACCACCCCTGCGGAAGGGCCTGCCTCTTCCTCTGCATGTCATTTTTTAAATGACCCTGTGACAAAACTCTTAGTCCCTATACCGCTGAAGGACTGCTGCAGTATAGGTGAGCGGTCAGCAGTGGTGCACGTCAACCCTATCTATTGTGGACCTATAGCGGTCCTTACAGAACAGCAGACTGTACCGCACTCAAGCCTATGTACCGTAGCACCCTATACCAAGTTACCAGTCCTTATAAGAACTTTTGTGGACCAAGCAGGTTGTGTATTAGTGTTTAGCAGACTGTACGTCAGTCCCTATACCGCTGAAGGACTGCTGCAGTATAGGGCAGCGGTCAGCAGTGGTGCACGTCAACCCTATCTATTGTGGACCGATAGCGGTCCTTACAGAACAGCAGACTGTACCGCACTCAAGCCTATGTACCGTAGCACCCTATACCAAGTTACCAGTCCTTATAAGAACTTTTGTGGACCAAGCAGGTTGTGTGTTAGTGTTTAGCAGACTGTGCGTCAGTCCCTATACCGCTGAAGGACTGCTGCAGTATAGGGCAGCGGTCAGCAGTAGTGCACGGCAACCCTATGTATTGTGGACCGATAGCGGTCCTTACAGAACAGCAGACTGTAACGCACTCAGGCCTATGTACCGTAGCACCCTATACCAAGTTACCAGTCCTTATAAGAACTTTTGTGGACCAAGCAGGTTGTGTGTTAGTGATTAGCAGACTGTACGTCAGTCCCTATACCAATGAAGGACTGCTGCAGTATAGGGCAGCGGTCAGCAGTAGTGCACGGCAACCCTATGTATTGTGGACCGATAGCGGTCCTTACAGAACAGCAGACTGTAACGCACTCAGGCCTATGTACCGTAGCACCCTATACCAAGTTACCAGTCCTTATAAAAACTTTTGTGGACCAAGCAGGTTGTGTGTTAGTGTTTAGCAGACTGTGCGTCAGTCCCTATACCGCTGAAGGACTGCTGCAGTATAGGGCAGCGGTCAGCAGTGGTGCACGTCAACCCTATCTATTGTGGACCGATAGCGGTCCTTACAGAACAGCAGACTGTACCGCACTCAAGCCTATGTACCGTAGCACCCTATACCAAGTTACCAGTCCTTATAAGAACTTTTGTGGAACAAGCAGGTTGTGTGTTAGTGATTAGCAGACTGTACGTCAGTCCCTATACCAATGAAGGACTGCTGCAGTATAGGGCAGCGGTCAGCAGTAGTGCACGGCAACCCTATGTATTGTGGACCGATAGCGGTCCTTACAGAACAGCAGACTGTACTGCACTCAGGCCTATGTACCGTAGCACCCTATACCAAGTTACCAGTCCTTATAAAAACTTTTGTGGACCAAGCAGGTTGTGTGTTAGTGTTTAGCAGACTGTGCGTCAGTCCCTATACCGCTGAAGGACTGCTGCAGTATAGGGCAGCGGTCAGCAGTAGTGCACGGCAACCCTATGTATTGTGGACCGATAGCGGTCCTTACAGAACAGCAGACTGTACTGCACTCAGGCCTATGTACCGTAGCACCCTATACCAAGTTACCAGTCCTTATAAGAACTTTTGTGGACCAAGCAGGTTGTGTGTTAGTGATTAGCAGACTGTACGTCAGTCCCTATACCAATGAAGGACTGCTGCAGTATAGGGCAGCGGTCAGCAGTAGTGCACGGCAACCCTATGTATTGTGGACCGATAGCGGTCCTTACAGAACAGCAGACTGTAACGCACTCAGGCCTATGTACCGTAGCACCCTATACCAAGTTACCAGTCCTTATAAAAACTTTTGTGGACCAAGCAGGTTGTGTGTTAGTGTTTAGCAGACTGTGCGTCAGTCCCTATACCGCTGAAGGACTGCTGCAGTATAGGGCAGCGGTCAGCAGTAGTGCACGGCAACCCTATGTATTGTGGACCGATAGCGGTCCTTACAGAACAGCAGACTGTAACGCACTCAGGCCTATGTACCGTAGCACCCTATACCAAGTTACCAGTCCTTATAAGAACTTTTGTGGACCAAGCAGGTTGTGTGTTAGTGATTAGCAGACTGTACGTCAGTCCCTATACCAATGAAGGACTGCTGCAGTATAGGGCAGCGGTCAGCAGTAGTGCACGGCAACCCTATGTATTGTGGACCGATAGCGGTCCTTACAGAACAGCAGACTGTAACGCACTCAGGCCTATGTACCGTAGCACCCTATACCAAGTTACCAGTCCTTATAAGAACTTTTGTGGAACAAGCAGGTTGTGTGTTAGTGATTAGCAGACTGTACGTCAGTCCCTATACCAATGAAGGACTGCTGCAGTATAGGGCAGCGGTCAGCAGTAGTGCACGGCAACCCTATGTATTGTGGACCGATAGCGGTCCTTACAGAACAGCAGACTGTAACGCACTCAGGCCTATGTACCGTAGCACCCTATACCAAGTTACCAGTCCTTATAAGAACTTTTGTGGACCAAGCAGGTTGTGTGTTAGTGATTAGCAGACTGTACGTCAGTCCCTATACCAATGAAGGACTGCTGCAGTATAGGGCAGCGGTCAGCAGTAGTGCACGGCAACCCTATGTATTGTGGACCGATAGCGGTCCTTACAGAACAGCAGACTGTACTGCACTCAGGCCTATGTACCGTAGCACCCTATACCAAGTTACCAGTCCTTATAAAAACTTTTGTGGACCAAGCAGGTTGTGTGTTAGTGTTTAGCAGACTGTGCGTCAGTCCCTATACCGCTGAAGGACTGCTGCAGTATAGGGCAGCGGTCAGCAGTAGTGCACGGCAACCCTATGTATTGTGGACCGATAGCGGTCCTTACAGAACAGCAGACTGTAACGCACTCAGGCCTATGTACCGTAGCACCCTATACCAAGTTACCAGTCCTTATAAGAACTTTTGTGGACCAAGCAGGTTGTGTGTTAGTGATTAGCAGACTGTACGTCAGTCCCTATACCAATGAAGGACTGCTGCAGTATAGGGCAGCGGTCAGCAGTAGTGCACGGCAACCCTATGTATTGTGGACCGATAGCGGTCCTTACAGAACAGCAGACTGTACCGCACCCAAGCCTATGTACCGTAGCACCCTAGACAGACCAAGTTACCAGTCCTGATAAAGAGCTTTGTGGAACAAGTGAGTTGTGAATGATTAGCAGACTGCAGCAGAAGGGCAGCAGTCAAGTATAATATTCTTTCTATATTTGGAAGAAAGAATATTATACGTGTACAAGCCTATTACCGTACCACTGATACCAGTCCTGAAAAGAACCTTTGTGGAACTAATAGTAACAGCAAGTCTTTAAAATTATCCTCACTGCCTGACACACTGCTTCCTGCCTGTCCCTATACAAATTGGCAAAAAAGAGTAGGCTGGAACGATTAGCTGGAACAGCTCTTTTGTGGACCTGATAGTAACAGCTAATGATGATGATGATGATGATGATGAAGAAAGACTAATCTGGCTGAGCTGTCCCTAAAATAGCAGCATACAGCGCTCTGTCCCTTTATCTAAACTGACAAAAGAAACTCAGGCTGCTGACCTAACACCTATACCAGTCCTGAAAAGAACTTTTGTGTACCAAATAGCTAGCGTTTTCTCTGTCCCTACTCCACACAGGATCCTTTCCCTACAGTGACAGAAGAAAGAATGTAAAATGGCCACCGGATCGGGTGTATTTATAGGTTAGGGGGAATGTCCAAGTGTCCATGAGCTGTCATGTCTCAATTGGTTGTCCTGTAACACATGATAAACGTGTCACGAAAGGTTAAAGTTCTTGTATACATTAAACACGTAAGTCCGCCGGGGCGAACGACGGAAAAAGGCGTTCGAACCCGCGGACGGCGAAAGTCGGAAATTCGCCGCGAAACGACCGCCGGGCGAACCGTTCGGCCATCACTAAACATCAGGACAAGAACCGGAACTGTGCACGGGGATCCAGCCGAAGTTAAAGGGGCACTCCACCTGAGAATCTAGGCTTGTCAGAGTTCCCAGCAGACTTGAGACAGGAACTTGCTCTGGTGAGCAGAGCCTATTACATATGATGGCCAGGTAGGCACTCAAAAATGATGTGGGAACCCAACCAGGAACAGAAGCGTGGTCACAACAACAGCTGAGGTCAGCAGCAGCCGGGCAGCGAGGTACAGAATAAAAAGGCAGAGACGTGGTCAGGAACAGAGCCAGGGTCAGGAACTGGCGACAAGAAGAAGCAGGATTTAGGTTAGAGGCAAGATGGGTCAGCAACAAGAGAACAAGCAGAGTCATAGGAGGTGTGTGCAGCCTTTTGCATTAGGGTGTGCACCCCAAAGCTCAAACATGTGTGCGTGTGTGTATGTATGTGTGTATATATATATATATATATATATGTGTGTATATATATATATATATATACACACACATACACACACAAAAACACTTTTTCGTCTTCAATTCCTCCAGAGAGCCCCCCCCCCCGTGTATAACATGGATTCGTATTTTTAGCCCCAAGTGCATTACTTTTAATTTTCCTACATTGAACACCATTTGCCGTGTAGTTGCCCACCTCCAGATTTTATTGAGGTCTCCTTGTAAAGTTACTATACCTTGTTGTGAGGTTATTACCTTGCTAAGCTGAGATTGAACTATTTATATCGACCTATATGTCATTTATGAACACGTTAAACCGAGTTGGTCCTAGGACAGCGCCTTGGGGTACCCTGCTTACAACTCCAGACCATTCACACTATTTATCACCGCCCTTTGGATGTGCTCCTGTAACCAGTTTTCTATGCAGGTACATACTCTAAAGTCTTTGCGAACAGACTTCAGTTTTGTAAATTAACCCTTCATGGGGTACATAAATGGGCATAAAATGTTAACCGGTTAGTCTGGCAAGAACGATCCTTCATAAATCCATGCTGGTTACCACTAATGATACTATTTTTGTCAGAAAATTCTTGGATACAGTCCCTTATCATCCCGTGCAATAGTTTACATACTATTGATGTTAGGCTGACTCGCCTATAGTTTTCAGGTATGTATCTCAGCTCTCTTTTGAATATTGATACCATGTTAGCTTTTCACCAATCAGTTGGTACTATTCTGATCAGTAAGCTGAACTACATTTTATTGATACACTTTACAGCCTAGCTCAAACAAACGATGTCCCTCACTAATACGTGAGGCCGCTAGTAGTGCTGCATAAACTGTATGTAGCTGAGGCTACATATAGCATACTGTACTGTGTTCCGGGTTTGAGCCGAGACTTCCTGTCTCATACCCAGAACACAGTAGAGTCCATCACAGCGGCGCTCAGCCATTCACAGAAAGCAATGTATTCTATCAATGAATACAAAGCTTCCTCTGATTGTGTCAGGGCTGGGCTCAGCCCTTCCTTCTCTGAGCTGACAGCTCAGCTGTCAGCTAATTGCCAGCACCTATCTCTCCACAGTTATGATATCCTGCTCGTCAGTCCTGCCGACTTAAGCTGTCCAGTCCAGAGGTTCTCTGTCTTCTCCTTGGTCAAACATCACAGAAACTATCTCCTGCAATCCTGTTGAAGACTTGCTTTGCTGACATCCCTTCTGGCTCCAGATCCTGCTTGCTGTTCCACTACATTGATCCCTGACTTCTGGCTTGGCTGACTATCTGTTCTGGTTGCTGAACTTTGGCTGTGTTTTGACTACGTTTGTTCTTTTTACTTTTATTATTAAATAAGTGTGATTTAACTGCACTTCTGTCTAAGCCCTTGTACACATGGTCGGAGAATCTGTCGGAATGAGTCTTATCGGACCGTGTCATCAGATAATCTGACTGTGTGTGGTATGCATCGGACTGATTCCGTCCGAATTTCCGTCCGACCCAATTTTCCAACATGTTGGAAATATTTCCCGACCAATTGGGCCGGATGGACCTAATCCGATCATGTGTAGAGCATTTTCATCGGACCAAGTGCCACGCATGCTCAGATCAAATTCCTACATCAAAGCTATTGGCTACTAGCCTGAATGTAGTCCCATCGTAACGAAATTACGTCATCACGTTCTGAAAGATCGGATTTTTCGCCAACTTGGCCCGACCGTGTGTATGCAACAGTTTCGGACACAATCCGTCGGACTAAATCCGACGGGCAAAATCCGACGGATTTGGTTGGCAAAATCTCCGACCGTGTGTACGTGGGCTTAGTCTGATTTCATGGTTTCTGACAGATTGGCAGAGTCAGAGGTTGTGACATCATCAGCCCGCCTCTCTGACTCAGCCGATTCTCCAAAATGGCTGAGCACTGCTGTAATAGATAACATGACAGGAGATCACATGACAATTGCACACAATAGATGGCTCCCATTCATTGTATACTACTGTGTTGATCTCTGTGATTGCTCACCGTGATCGCATGGTACAGACAGGGCCAATCGCAGCCCATCTGTACCTTGCGATTAGCTGTGGCCAATCACAGATAATCACAATAGTAAACACTGAATGAATAGATTTCATTCAGAAAAAAAAAAGGTTGCTTACAACAGTGAAATTCACTGTTATAAGCAATCATAGTGTTTAAAAACAAAACACTGATCACCTTCCTAGAGTAGTAAAGTGTTACGATGTTAATATTTCTCTGGTCACAGTATGTAAAGATAAAAAAAAAAAAATGCAATAAAAAGAAAACAAAATAATATTTATAAATGTAAAAAACCACACCAGTTACATGATGACGCTTTACTGCACTGGTGACAGCAGTGTTAACTTAGTCAACGAAAACGTTTTTCATCAAAGATTTTGTCAGCGGCATTTTTACAGAAAACTAAACAAAAAGTACAGCACTTTTTCGTCTACTGACAAAAACTATGACGAAAATCAGATCCTTTCTCATTAATGAATGAAACTGTGAAGCAGGGACGTTTACCCTCGTGAACTACTTCCGGTTTTTCGTGGTGCTCCGCCTACTTCCACTATCCGCTCCCAGCAAGCAAGCACACCATGACAAGACGACTGCCAGCAGGGCCGAAACTAGGGAGGGGGGCGGAACGTGCCCCTGGCACCACACAGAGGGGGGGGGGGGGCGCCACTGCAACCTCCACTCCCTGACATGTCAGTTCTCCGCCATGGCTTCTGGGTCTCTATGCTCCCATTGCACTGACATTCACTCTCTGCCCCGATAATATCTGCCCTCTGCCCTGGTCCCGTGGCTCATCTATTTTCTTTGTTTTGGTCTTTTTTGTCCCCCCCCCCCTCCACACCTGTTTGCTCTCTTATCTCCCCCACGCCGACAGTTCCAGCTACACAATTACAGAAGGCCTGAGGTCTCCCCCCAGACTACCATCTGTCCAGAGCACACTGAGCAACGGTGCATTACAGACCTGGCATCTAAGGCACTGCAGATTACAGGCCATCCCTCAGACCACCATCCAGCACTGTGCAGCATTAAAGGCCTCCTCTGAGCAGTGGCATCCAGGGCACTGTGCATTACAGGCCATCCCTCAGACCTGCCTGGGACCACCGTCCAGAGCACTGTGCAGCATTACAAGCCCCCTCAGACCACCGTCCAGAGCACTGTGCAACATTACAGGCCTCCCAGGCCACCATCCAGAGCATTGTGCAGCATCACAAGCCTCCTCAGACCACCATCCAAAGCACTGTGCAGCATTACAGGCCTCCTCAGATCACACTCCAGAGAACTATGCAGCATTACAGGCCTCCTCAGACCATCATCCAGAGCACTGTGCAGCATTACAAGCCTCCCCAGAACAACATCCAGAGCACTGTGTATCATTACAGGCCTCCTCAGACCACCGTCCATATCACTGTGCAGCATTACAGGCCTCCTCAGACCACCATCCAGAGCACTGTGCAGCATTACAGGCCTCCCCTCAGACCACCATCCAGAGCACTGTGCAGCATTACAGGCCTCCTCAGACCACCGTCCAGAGCACTGTGCAGCATTACAGGCCTCCTCAGACCACCATCCAGAGAACTGTGCAGCATTACAGGCCTCCTCAGACCACCATCCAGAGCACTGTGCAGCATTACAGGCCTCCCCTCAGACCACCATCCAGAGCACTGTGCAGCATTACAGGCTTCTCAGACCACCATCCAGAGAACTGTGCAGCATTACAGGCCTCCTCAGACCACCGTCCATATCACTGTGCAGCATTACAGGCCTCCTCAGACCACCGTCCAGAGCACTGCGCAGCATTACAGGCCTCCTCAGACCACCATCCAGAGAACTGTGCAGCATTACAAGCCTCCTCAGACCACTGTCCAGAGCACTGTGCAGAATTATAGGCCTCCTTAGACCGTCCAGACTGGGTAAATCTGAATGTGTGAGTTTGTTCAAACCGTAATACCATAAATGATAACAGATAATAGATGATAATAGATTTTGTTTTTTACTCCAGGAGTATATAATGAGTTTTTAAATTCAAGAAAATGCTTAAATAATGCATTATTTAACTGAACACATTCGATTTTAGTTGACTAAAAGGATTTTAGTCGATTAAAATGTACTGGAGATTTAGTCGACTAACTACGACTAAAACTAAAACAAATGCAGGAGACTAAAATGGGACTAAAACTAAAATTCCATTTTAGTCCTAAGACTAAAATTAAATTGAAATTTGCTGGCAAAATTAACACTGGGTGACAGTATGTAAAAAAAAAAATAATAATAAAAATTAAAAAAAAAGAATTGTGAAAAAAAACTTTTTTTTTTTTTTTTTTTTTACATTTCTTCATTTTCAAAAAAATTGTGACAAAAAATTACAACTTAAAAAAACGCGCCATACCTCTCTCTAAATACATTGGACTGTCTGGGGGGGGGGGGGGGTATGTGCACTGTCCTGGCAATTTCGGGCCTCAAGAAATGAGATCGGCCGTCAGTATTGATTGATTTTCAGATATATATACAGTGGTGTGAAAAAGTGTTTGCCCCCTTCCTCATTTCCTGTTCCTTTGCATGTTTGTCACACTTAAGTGTTTCGGAACATCAAACCAATTTAAACAATAGTCAAGGACAACACAAGTAAACACAAAATGCAATTTGTAAATGAAGGTGTTTATTATTAAAGGTGAAAAAAAATCCAAACCATCATGGCCCTGTGTGAAAAGTGATTGCCCCCTAAACCTAATAACTGGTTGGGCCACCCTTAGCAGCAACAACTGCAACCAAGCGTTTGCGATAACGTGCAATGAGGCTTTTACAGCGTCCTGGAGGAATTTTGGCCCACTCATCTTTGCAGAATTGTCCTAATTCAGTTACATTAGAGGGTTTTCGAGCATGAACGGCCTTTTTAAGGTCATACCACAACATCTCAATAGGATTCAGGTCAGGACTTTGGCTAGGCCACTCCAAAGTCTTCATTTTGTTTTTCTTCAGCCATTCGGTGGTGGACTTGCTGGTGTGTTTAGGATCATTGTCCTGCTGCAGAACCCAAGTTGGTTTCAGCTTGAGTACACGAACAGATGGTCGGACATTCTCCTTCAGGATCTCTTGGTAGACAGCAGAATTCATAGTTCCTTTTATCACGGCAAGTCTTCCAGGTCCTGAAGCAGCAAAACAGCCCCAGACCATCACACTACCACCACCATATTTTACTGTTGGTATAATGTTCTTTTTATGAAATGCAGTGTTCCTTCTACGCCAGATATACTTGGACACACACCTTCCAAAGAGTTCCACTTTTGTCTCATCGGTCCACAGAATGTTGTCCCAAAAGTCTTGGGGATCATCAAGATGTGTTGTGGAGAAATTGAGACGAGCTTTGATGTTCTTTTTGCTCAGCAGTGGTTTTCTCCTTGGAACTCTGCCATGCAGGCCATTTTTGCCCAGTCTTTTCCTGATGGTGGAGGCATGAACGCTGACCTTAACTGAGGCAAGTGAGGCCTGCAGTTCCTTGGACGTTGTTGTGGGGTCTTTTGTGACCTCTTGGATGAGTCGTCGCTGCGCTCTTGGGGTAATTTTGGGCGGCCGGCCACTCCTGGGAAGGTTCACCACTGTTCCATGTCTTCGCCATTTGTGGATAATGGCTCTCACTGTGGTTCGCTGGATTCCCAAAGCTTTGGAAATGGCTTTATAACCCTTTCCAGACTGATAGATCTCAATTACTTTCTTTCTCAATTGTTCCTGAATTTCTTTGGGTCTCGGCATGATGTGTAGCTTTTAAGGATCTTCTGGTGGACCTTACTGTGTCAAGCAGCTCCTATTTAAGTGATGCCTTGATTGTGAACAGGTGGGGCAATAATCAGGCCTGGGTGTGGCTAGAGAAATTGAACTCAGGTGTGGACAACCACAGTTATAGTATGTTTTAACAAGGGGGGCAATCACTTTTTCACACAGGGCCATGATGGTTTGGATTTTTTTTCACCTTTAATAATAAACACCTTCATTTACAAATTGCATTTTGTGTTTACTTGTGTTGTCCTTGACTATTGTTTAAATTGGTTTGATGTTCCGAAACACTTAAGTGTGACAAACATGCAAAGGAACAGGAAATGAGGAAGGGGGCAAACACTTTTTCACACCACTGTATATCCCATAGTTTGTGGACTTCATAACTTTCCTACAGACTAAATAATATTCACCGATTTTAACTTATAAACAACAAATCTCAATAAGAGATTAAATACCACTAAAAGAAAGCTGTTTTTGTGGGAAAAAAAAATGATAAAAAATGTCATTTGGGTACAGTGTAGCATGACCGCGTAATTGTCATTCAAAGTGTGACAGCGCTGAAAGCTGAAAATTGGTCTGGAGCAGGACAGGGGGTGAAAGTGCCCGGCGTTGACGGGGTTAAGAGTAGGAAGAATACCGATCAAAACAAAAAGATAATTATACAAAATGAGATGTCAACAAGAAAGCCATTGGCATTAAACGTTTCCTTTATTAAATGGTTTCTTTCTGTTAATTCATAGATCATCCTAATGGAAAATTCCATCGCTGTGTTATGAAGTGATGCATGGCAGGTCCAGCTCTATCCTCACAGCAACTCTTTGCACAATAACGAATATAATAACAGATGATCCTCGGGAAGCTCCAATCCAATCTTCTTCGCCTTTCATTGCACACAATGGACCTCGTTCAGTTCCCCGGTGTTGCCGTGCGGTGTGAAATTGTTCTTGAAAAACATCTCGGAGGAGAGAAAGTCAAGGAAAACATTCCAACGTCCTCTTACGTAGAAAGGAAAGTTACAGAATGTGCTGCAAAACAAAGCAATGCTGGCAAGAGGTTCAACCCCATCTCGGGGCAAATATTTATAACCCCCCCCACCCCATCTTCCCATACCCCCCCCCCGCCCAACACGTCCTGCAGGTTTTCATTTCTTTACATTGCGAAAAAAATACTCACCCAAGACCACCAATCAGGTCCTTCACCAGCACTGTTTCCAGGTTTGGGGGAACTGCTAATCCTGTTCTGCCAAAAACTGTCCCCCATATCGGATGGTGTCCGCCCCGTACTGCACAGGCCCAGTACGGAGGACAAGGAGACTCCGAAAGTCTCCGAAGATGAACGGCGCCTGCACACTTGCTTGTACCTTCTGCGCTGAGTCCAGGTTCAAGCCCCACCATGCAAGTGGACATACGGTATGCACTTAGTAACAGGGCCCCTTGCGGGCTCGCTTCGCTCGCCACGTTTCGGGCACGGCCTCTCTTCGCTCTGCAATTTTTTATTCTACCTCTATGTAGCCAATCCCTTCACTGGCTTTCCCTCCCCCACCGTGTAAAATTCAAAATGCTAACCATAACATACAAAGCCATCCACAACCTCGCCCGCCATCTACATCACCAACCTCATCTGCAGATATCGCCCAAATCGTCCCCTCCGCTCCTCCGAGGACCTCCTGCTTTCTAGCTCCCTTGTTACCTCCTCTCATGCTCGCCTTCAAGACTTCTCCAGAGCCTAGGGTTGCCGCCTTTTCTTCAAGTCAAACCCGAACACTTTAGCGGCACAGGGTACATTTGTTTTCGTAGTATACACTATAGGATTATAAAAGACCCGGGACACCTTTGGGTGCCCCCAAGGAGAGTGGTGGTAATGCAGCATGCTGCGGCAAACAGTGGGTGTGGCCAAACTGCCCTTTGTGACATCATTCCCCCCCCCCCCCAGTGATGCCAAACCTGCCCCCCCCCCCAGACAGCGGCCTGCAGCTCCCGAATAGGAAACAGATTTTCGGGTGACTAAAGTGGAACCTTGGTTAACGAGTAACGCAGGTTAATGAGCGTTTTGAAAGCCGATCAATTTTTTAACTTTGTTTTTTTTTAATTCTGACTCGGTTTGCTAGCGTTGTCTAGCAAAACGAGGAGAATTCAAGCTAATGGGGTGTGCAGTACCACATTTCGCCAGAGGTGCGGGGGGCACCAGTGAAACTTGGATCAGTACGGAACTGTTCTGAGCCGCTTGGAAATACTCGGAACCACTTGGAAATACTGAGTTCCCGAGTTTTTCCGAACCTTACGAAGGCTTTCCGAGTTCAGCCGAGCTGTCTCCAAGTATTTTCGGCGCCCCCCCACCTCTGACCACATGCGGTATTGCATGTAATAGAAGTCAATGTAGAACGAATTATCTTTGTTTCCATTGACTTCTATGGGGAAACTCGCTTTAATATGTGAGTGCTTTGAAATACAAGCATTCTCCTGGAGCGGATTATGCTCGTAATCCAAGGTTCCACTGTATCTCAGTTACTTGGGGAGCCACAGCCCAGTCTAAATAATGTGTCCGGGTTTCAGGCAGACTGAAACCTGGACACAAGATTCCAAACCCGGACTGTCCGGGTGAATCCTGGACAGGTGGCAACCCTACCAGAGCCTCTCCCATCCTCTGGAACTCCCTGCCCCAGTCTGTCCGCTCAGCCCCTACCCTGTCCACCTTTAAGCCCTTGTACAAACGGTCGGAGATTCCGACAACCAAATCCGTCGGATTTTGTCCGAAACTGTTGCATACACACGGTCGGACAAAGTTGTTGGAAAATCCGACGTGATGACGTTATTTCGTTACGACGGGACTACATTCACGCTGGTAGCCAATAGCTTTGGTGTAGGAATTTGATCTGAGCATGCGTGGCACTTTGTCCGATCGGAGTTCTCTACACATGATCGGAGTATGCCCGATCGGAGCATTTTGTCAGAAAATTTTACCAACAAGTTGGAAAACTTGGTCCGTCGGATACTCCGACGGAAACAGTCCGATGGAGACCACACACAGTCGGAATATCCGACAAAACGGTCCGATCGGACACATTCCGTCGGAATCTCCGACCGTGTGTACAAGGGCTAAGAGTTCCCTGAAAACTCATTTATTCAGGGAAGCCTATCCCACACCCACCTAACTGTCCCCGAGCCACCCCCCCCATCAAATCATTCTCTGCAGCTATTACCTTTTGTACCACCACCCCCTCCCTTTAGAATGTAAGCTCTATGAGCCGGGCCCTCCTGTACCTTTTGTTACATAGTTACATAGTTACATAGTTAGTCAGGTTGAAAAAAAGACACAAGTCCATCCAATTCAACCTTAAAAACAAATAAATAAAATAAAAAATAATCGTACAATCCAGATACCCAATTTTATGCCCACAATTGATCCAGAGGAAGGCGAAAAAAAAACCCAGCAGAGCATGCTCCAATTTGCTACAGCAGGGGAAAAAAATTCCTTCCTGATCCCCCAATAGGCGATCGGATTTTCCCCGGATCAACTTTACCTATGTTAGTACCTAGTTATATTATGTACCATCAGGAAAGTATCCAAGCCTTTCTTAAAGCAATCTACTGAACTGGCCAGAACCACCTCTGACGGGAGTCTATTCCACATTTTCACTGCTCTAACTGTGAAGAAACCTTTCCGTACTTGAAGCTGAAATCTCTTTTCCCCTAGACGTAAAGAGTGCCCCCGTGTCCTCTGGGTTGACCGTACAGAGAACAACTCAACACCAAGTTCACTATATGGACCCCTAATATATTTAACCACTACAGATCCGCGCTATTGCCAAATGACGGCATTAGCGCGGACCTACATTTCCGGGACGACGTCTATTGACGTCGTCCCGGATACGAGCGGCCTGCGCGCCCCCTGAGGGGCGCGCGCGGCACGCTCTGTGATCGGCGAGTCCGTGAGAATCGCCTGATCACCGATCCGTGCAAGGGGTCGATCCCGACCCCTTATCACGTGATCAGCTGTCAGCCAATGACAGCTGATCATGTGATAGAACGGAGCCAGTAATCGGCTATTATTCCTCCTCGCGCTGACAGCGCGAGGAGAGAAAAAAAAAGCCGATCACCGGCGGCCGTGATCGGGACATCAGTCCCGATCACGGCCAGCAATACAGCTGACCACCTGCCCCCTGCCAGTGCCCACCTGCCCACCGCCGTGCCATCCTGAATAAAAGTAAGTGCCCCCCATCAGTGCCCATAGTGCCCACAGTGCCACCTACAGTGCCACCCACAATGCCACCCACAGTGCCATCCAGCAGTGCCACCAACAGTGCCACCCACAGTGCCCACAATCTGCCTCAAAGGTGCTGCGACCCAGTGCCGCCCATCAGTGCCCAGCAGTGCCGCCCATCAGTGCCCAGCAGTGCCGCCCATCAGTGCCCAGCAGTGCCACCTATCAGAGCCACCTATCAGTGCCACCTATCAGTGCCCATCAGTCCCATCTATCAGTGGTACCTATCAGTGCCCATCCGTGCCACCCATCCGTGCCACTTATCCGTGCCACCCATCCATGCCATCTTATCTGTGCCCATCTTTGCCCATCAGTGCCGCCTTATCTGTGCCCATGGGTGCCGCCTTATCTGTGCCTATTAGTGCCGCCTTAACTATGCCTATCAGTGCCCACCAGTGCAGCCTATCAGTGCCCACCAATGCAGCCCATCAGTGCCCACCAATGCAGCCCATCAGTGCCCACCAATGCAGCCATCAGTGCCGCCTAATCAGCGCACTTCAATGAAGGAGAAAAATGACCCGTTTGCAAAATTTTATAACAAACTATTAAAACATGATTTGTTTTTTTTTTTTGCATCTTTTTTTGTTTGTTTAGCAAAAAATAAAACTCCGAGCTGTAACTAAATACCACCAAAAGAAAGCTCTATTTGTGGGAAAAAAATGATAAAAATTTCATTTGGGTACAGTGTTGTATGCCCGCGCAATTGTCATTCAAAGTGCATCAGCGCTGAAAGCTGAAAATTGGTCTGGGACTGAGGGGGGTTTAAGTGCCCAGTAAGCAAGTGGTTAAACATGTTAATCATATCCCCCCTTCATCTCCTCTTCTCAAGAGTGAATAAATTTAGTTCCTCTAATCTCTCCTCATAGCTGAGTTCCTTCATGCCTCTTATCAGTTTGGTTGCCCTTCTCTGCACTTTCTCCAGTTCCCCGATATCCTTTTTGAGAACTGGTGCCCAAAACTGAACGGCATATTCCAGGTGAGGTCTTACTAATGATTTGAACAGGGGCAAAATTATATCTCTTTCTCTGGAGTCCATACCTCTCTTAATACAAGAAAGGACTTTGCTCGCTTTGCAAACAGCAGCTTGGCATTGCATGTTGTTATTGAGCTTATGGTCTACCAAAACCCCCAGATCCTTCTCCACTATGGATTCCCCCAGTTGTACTCCCCCTAGTATGTATGATGCATGCATATTCTTAGGCCCCAAGTGCAGAACTTTACATTTATCAACATTAAACCTCATCTGCCACATAGTCGCCCAATTAGACAGTGTATTGAGGTCGGCTTGTAAATTGGAGACATCCTGTAAAGACGTTATTCCACTGCATATCTTGGTGTCATCTGCAAAGACAGAAATATTACTTTTGATCCCAGACCCAATATCATTTATAAAGATGTTAAAAAGTAAGGGTCCCAGCACTGAACCTTGGGGTACACCACTGATAACCTTAGACCATTCAGAGTAAGAATCATTAACCACTACTCTCTGAATTCTGTCTTCTAGCCAATTTTCTATCCATTTACAAACTGATATTTCCAAACCTGTAGACTTTACCTTACACATGAGCCGTGTGTGGGGAACTGTATCGAATGCTTTTGCAAAATCCAAGTATACCACGTCCACCGCCACCCCTCTGTCCAAGGTTTTACTTACCTCCTCATAAAAAGAAATCAGATTTGTCTGACAACTTCTGTCTTTCATGAATCCATGCTGTCTGTTGCTTAAAGTGTTTTTGTTCAGCAAGAACTCGTCTATGTGGTCTTTTATTAAACGCTCCAGTATCTTCCCAGCTATAGAAGTTAGGGCCGGTTCACACAGCGAGGCGAGGCGAGGCGACACGGCTCGCCTCGCCTCGCTCCCGCAAGTCGCCCCCGTTCTGTACAATGGAACCGTTCTGAGAGGAGCGACTCGAGTCGCTCCGACTCAGAAAAAAGGTTCCTGTACTACTTCGGGGCGACTTCGGGGGCGACTTGCATTGACTTCTATACAGAAGTCCTCTGCAAGTCGCCGCTGAGCTCCCCGCAGGTCGCGGCGAGGTAAGTCGGAGACGCCTCGCCGCGCCTCGCTGTGTGAACCGGCCCTTAAGCTAACAGGTCTATAGTTACTTGGTAAAGACTTTGATCCCTTTTTAAATATAGGCACCACGTTCGCCCTGCGCCAATCCAGTGGGACTATTCCCGTCATTAATGAGTCCCTAAAAATTAGATACAATGGCTCTGAAATTACAGAGCTCAATTCTTTTAGGATCCGTGGGTGGATGCCATCAGGGCCAGGTGCTTTATCCACCTTTATTCTGTCTAAGTATTTCTGGACCATATCACTTTTGAGCCATTGTGGATCATTTGGGGCTGTGTCACTACCACCCCCATTATGGACATGAGCTCCCCCATGCTCTTTTGTGTACACAGAGCTGAAGAAAGTGTTTAATAAATTAGCCTTCTCTTTGTCCCCAGTCACCAACTCTAGATTGTTTTGCAAAGGGCCTACATGCTCAGACTTGACCTTTTTACTATTAATATATTTGAAGAATTTTTTGGGGTTTGTCCTACTATCTTTTGCAATCTGTCGTTCGTTTTGAATTTTTGCATCCTTGATTTCCTTTTTACATATTCTGTTATATTCTTTGTAACATTTAAATGTCACTAGTGATCCTTCATTTTTATATTTTTTAAAAGCTCTTCTCTTACAGTTTATAGCTTTTTTAACTTTGGCCGTGAGCCACATAGGTTTTGTTTTTAGCCTTTTAAACTTATTGCCCATGGGAATATACTTTGCAGTGAGGTCCCAAACAGTCTTTTTGAAGAATTCCCATTTCTGTTCTGTGCCCATTGAAGCGAATATTCTCTCCCAGTCTAAGTCCTGGAGAGTAGCCCTCATCCTTGGAAAATTAGCTCTCTTGAAGTTAAGTGTTTTTATCTTACCCGTATGTATTTCTTGTTTAGCGCTAACATCAAAGGAAATCATGTTATGATCACTGCTACCCAGGTGTTCCTTTATCTGGACATTAGTAATAAGCTCCGCATGGTTTGAGATGACCAGGTCCAACAGAGCTTCATTCCTAGTTGGGGCCTCAATAAACTGGACCATAAAATTGTCCTGTAATAGGTTTATCATTTTTTGCCCTTTAACTGTCCCAGCAGTGCCATTACTCCAGTCAATTTCTGGGTAGTTAAAATCCCCCATTATTATCACTGTCCCAGCCCTTGCAGCCCTTTCCATCTGTGCAAGGAGCTGAGTCTCCACCTCCTCATTCACATTGGGTGGTCTATAACAAACTCCAACGATTAACTTTGAACTACACCCATCTAAATGCAGTTCCACCCATAATGCTTCGGACTCATCACACTCTCCATCCACCAGGTCCTCTTTCACACTTGCTTTGAGATCACTTCTCACATAGAGACAGACCCCGCCACCTTTCCTTTTTACCCTGTCTCTCCGAAAGAGTGCATAGCCAGGAATATTAATAGCCCAGTCATGTGAGGATTGAAGCCAAGTTTCAGCAATACCGATTACATCATAGCTCTCCTGATGCACCACAGCTTCCAACTCACCTATTTTGCTTGGCAGACTTCTGGCATTGGTGAATAAACACTTTAATGCATTATTACATTTTGCTCTGGTGTTTTTCATATTATTTTTAGTAGTACAAATTGCACTATAGTTTTCAATGGCTGTTTGCAACATGGGAAATTTCTTGTCACCTGCCATATCCCACCCCCCATCTATCCCCATTCCACCCTCCATTAATGTCTGACCCCTAACTGACCTGTCTGCCCAATGTACTTCTGGTTCACCCCCCCCCCCCCCTTTTGTATTGTACTGTAATTATGTTGTCTCCCCTATACATTGTAAAGCGCTGCGTAAACTGTTGGCGTTATATAAATCGTTATTAATAATAATAATAATAATAATAATAATGTAGTGATGACACTTTGGACAAAGTGTCATTCATGTACAAATTTAGTTTTTGCCTCAGAACAGTAAAGGGGTTCTGAGGGTTAATTGTGTAGGTTTAACTTTGACATCAGTTTGGCTGGGCTGTGTTAGAGCTCTGCCTGGTGTTGTGTACAGTGAGGTACACATGACAGGCCCAGAACTAGGCCTGGTTGGACGTTTTGGGTATCAGCTTCCCCGGAGCCAGTCAGTGGGTGCGCCGGGCCCCACTGAGGAGTCTGGGGAAGGGTAGTTAAGATGTTGAAGTCACGTGTTCTAGGTTGGTTCGTGAGGCCCTAGCGGTCTGTTCCTGATTCTGGAGCGGGGTGGCCCCGCGAGGGGTCCCGGTCACGGGAGCATTTGACGCTCCGCAAGATGCTTCGGTTGGCTAACCCCAATAGACCCGCCTGGTCTAGGGTGAGGATCCGTCTGTTCCAGAGTCTCGGAACCGGCTGGTCCGAGGTGCAGTAACTGAGGGAGGATTCAAGGCGTCCGGGTGCGCTCTTGGCTTGGAGGGGCACCGCAGCTCGTGTAAGTGACTGGGGGAGGACTCTTTGGAGGAGGGCCAACAAGCTGGCATCCCGAGAAGTGCCTGGTTGCTGAGTTGCGAAGGACATTGACGAATTCTCGCTTTTTTCCAGTACTGTCAAGGAGACAGAGAACGTTCCAGGTACTGAGGAAAAAGGTTCCTGTTCACTTCTGTTACCAGTTACTCAAGGCCAAAGATTTCACAAGCTCTGGATCAAAGTGCTGACTGCCATAATCTCTGGCTAGAGATTTGTTCAGCCTTGAAGCGCCCAGCTGCGAGTGGCTACTCTCTGGGTGGTATTAGAGACTTTCTGATATTAGCAGTTCAAGGTGCCTGAGCTTCTTCACCCTTGCCCTCTGTTCCCATACGAGACTGTGTTGTTGGATGTTACCCCTGCAAATAAAAACCTTTTCTAAAGGACTTTTATGGTGTCAGCGTCCAAAGTTGTTGGGTACTAACTCTGGGAACAGAACCCCTAGACGTGGAAGAACCAGCCAAGCGGAGGTAACCGGTAAGTCCAAAAGTTAAGGCCGCCCTGCCAAGGGTTATGGCCGCTACATCTATGTCCACTTGGATGGTGGGGCTTGAACCTGGACTCAGCGCGCAGGCGCCGTTCATCTTCGGAGACCTTTGGTGTCTCCTTGTCCTCCGTACTGAGCAAGCGCAGTACAGGGCGGACACTAGGCGACGGGGGACAGTATTCAACACAACACTGGCTCTGGTTGGTCCCCAGCAGTTCCTTTTCCCCCCCGACGTTGCTGCTATAGACTCTTCTTCTGGATCCTGAGAGAACCACCAGTCAATGGATTGCCAATAGGAAGAGTTCATGTCAGGCAGACAGAAGACATGGGACAGGAAGGCCATATCACTGCTGCTTAGGTGAGTAAAAAGGGTGTTTATATATATACATTTTTTTTTTTTGCAATGCCAGGATTGTGGAGGGGTAGATAGCAGAAAGTCCACAAATAAGCTTTGAATAAGCTATGTGTTTGTTAGGTGTTTCCCATTGTTCTATTGTGCCTTAAAGTATTATGGGATGTGCACGTGTATTTGCTGTGAGGAGGGAGGGGGGAATTCCTCCAACAGCTCTCCCTGCTGATTGGACAGTCTGCTGATGAGAAGTTGGAATATCTCTGTGTGCCTGTGTTCAAATAAAACAGTTCATGTTCAGCAGCCAAAAACGAGTACTGCTTAGTTTGTGGTTGCAAGCGGTTGGAAGATCTGATATCTATATTCAGACTGAAAGGAAGAGGTATATGATGAAAGCATTTAAGTGGACGTTTCGTTACAATGTGCCTTCTGAAGGCAATTGGCTCCACTAGATTTTAGTTAGGGGTATCGGAGTAAAGGGGGCTGAATACAAATGCACGCCACCTCACATATTTATTTGTACAAAAATGAGAAAACCATTTATAATTTTCCTCTCACTTTACAATTATGAGCCACTTTGTGTTGGTCTATCACATAAAATCACAATAAAATACATTTACGTTTTTGGTTGTAGCATGAGAAAATGTGGAAAATTTCAAAGGGGTATGAATACTTTTTCAAGGCACTGTATAACAGCTTAAACTCTTGTGGGAAGGCTGTCCACAAGGTTTAGGAGATGTGTCTATGGAAATGTTTGACCATTCTTCCAGAAGTGCATTTGTGAGGTCAGGCACTGATGTTGGACGAGAAGGCCTGGCTCACAGTCTCAGCTCTAATTCATTCCAGAGGTGTTTTATAGGGTTGAGGTCAGGACAGTCAAGTCCCTACACCCCAAACTCGCTCATCCATGTCTTTATGGACCTTGCTTCGTGCACTGCTCCAAATCATTTGGTGGAGGGGGGATTATGGTGTGGGGGGTTGCTTTTCAGGGGTTGGGCTTGGCCCCTTAGTTCCAGTGAAGGGAACTCTTAAGATGTCAGAATACCAAGACATTTTGGACAATTTCATGCTCCCAACTTTGTGGGAACAATTTGGGGTGACCCCTTCCTGTTCCAACATGACTGCTCACCAGTGCACAAAGCAAGGTCCATAAAGACATGGATGAGCGAGTTTGGGGTGGAGGAAACTTAACTGGCCTGCACAGAGTCCTGACCTCAACCCGATAGAACACCTTTGGGATGAATTAGAGTGGACACTGCGAGCCAGGCCTTCTCGTCCAACATCAGTGCCTGCCCTCACAAATGTTCTTCTGGAAGAATGGTCAAACATTCCCATAGAGACTTCTCCTAAACCTGTTAGATTGGTGTTGGTTCCCCCTAGTGGTCAAACTAGTTCAATGTGAATAAGACTTTGTGTTGTTTCACATTAAAGCAAAGACTGTGCAGGAAGTGACTTCAATGATTTCATGGAATAGACTCACTTACCCACAGTGATTACTTATCTAACCAGGAAGCTAAGTCACAGAACTGCATGTTGGGTAGGAAATAAAAGGCCCAGCGCGGCCATTTTCTTTCTCTTCCGCCTAGGGTTGCCACCTTTTCTTCAAGTCAAACCCGAACACTTTAGCGGCGCACAGCAATTTTTTTTTTTATATAGTATAAACTATACGCACATTTTGCAATTAAATAACATTTCTAATCATATGAAGTTAATCTCAAGAGTTCCCCTTTACATCAGAGTCCACAGAGTTCCCCTTTTATATCTGAATCTGCAGAGTTCCCCTCTTACATCTGAATCCGCAAATCCCCCCTTTTACAATTGAATCCGCAGAGTTCCCCTTTACATCAGAGTCCATAGAGTTCCCCTTTTACATCTAAATCTGCAAATTCCCCCTTTTACATCTGAATTCACAGAGTTCCCCATTTACATCTGAATCCGCTGAGTTCCCCTTTTACATCTGAATCCGCAGAGTCCCCCTTTTACATCTGAATCTGCAAATTCCCCCTTTTACATCTGAATCCGCAGAGTCCCCCTTTTACATCTGAATCCGCTGAGTTCCCCTTTTACATCTGAATCCGCAGAGTTCCCCTTTTACATCTGAATCCGCAGAGTTCCCTTACACTGTAAGGGAGACTCTGATGTAAGGGATGCTATGGGAACTCTGATTTAATGGGGAACATTGAGAACTCTGATGTATGGAGAGGACTCTGATGTAAGGGGGAACACTGTGTCCTCTGGTGTAATGGGGAACTCTGGTATAAGGGGTGCTCTGAGAACCCTGATTTAAATTTGTGTACTCAGTCAGAGGCAGGAGAGAGAAGGGGAGAGACTTCAGTCATAGACAGGGATGGATGGTGAGCTCACTCACCCCTTGGCAGTAAGCACCTCTCGTCAAGATGCATCTGGGACTGCTGGACTTCATATTTCCAGCCCGCACTTTCCTTTCCTGAGGCACAGCCCTGGAGATTGGAGTGTGAGCAGACACAGAGGGGTAAGAGTGAGAGGAAGAGGTGCAGATCGAGCCCTCTCTCCTCTCCTGTCTGTATGTGGGGGGGGGGGGGGGGGGGAATTGTTAGTGGTGGCTTTGGGCAGTGTGAAAGAAAGTGTAACACACACTCTCAGCTTAGACAACTGCAGCCAGCAACCCTGCTGGGAAGCCATAGTCCAATCTAAATAATGTGTCTGGGTTTCAGGCAGTCTGAAACCCGGACACATGATTCCAAACCCGAACTGTCCGGGTGAATCCTGGACAGGTGGCAACCCTACTTCTGCCCGGGACGTGAGACCTGCCTGCAGGGACCTGTGGGCGTGTGTTCGGAGGAGCCTGCTTGGCTAGGAACGGAACGGAACATAAAGCCACCAGAGAAGTTTACACCACAGCGTGCTGGATCAGCAGCGTGATCGGATCGGAGGATCCAGAACACCTGAAGGAGTCAACCGAGGATTCCCATCTTGCGGAGCGCTCATCTTGCGGAGCGCTGCATCGTGATGGTGCTGGCTGGAAGCGGGATTTGAGATCACGGGAGCGGAGCGAATCCAACAGTCCAGGCCTGGTGTGGTGAGAGAGCTGTTGCCCAAGATTTATCAAACACTGAGGTGCATATTGCTTCAAAGTGTTGCTGAGAACTGCAGTTCTACGGACCGGTCTCATTTAAACCCATGGATTTAAACAGTTAAAAAAAAAAGGCATGCCGGGAATGCTAACTGCACATTGGCTGTGCTCTCAGCCAAACTATCAAACCATCCAATTATTGGTGTCATAACAAATCACATGTGCAGCACCATAGCAGTTGAAGATTAAACAGAGGCAGAGATGGCAGCTTCCTTGGCTGAAAACGATAGGGGAGTTTACTTCCACTTTAAGCCCCGGACCATTTTTCTGGCCAAAGACCAGACTACTTTTTGCAATTCGGCACTGCGTCGCTTTACCTGACTATTGCGCGGTCGTGCGACATGACTCCCAACAAAATTGATGTCCTTTTTTTCACACAAATAGAGCTTTCTTTTGGTGGTATTTGATCACCTCTGCGGTTTTTATTTTTTGCGCTATAAACAAAAAAAGAGCATCAATTTTGAAAAAAATGCATTATTTTTTACTTTTTGCTATAATAAATATCCCCCAAAAATGTATAAAAAAACAATTTTCCTCAGTTTAGGCCGATACGTATTCTTTGTAAAAAAATTGCAATAAGCGATTATTCATTAGATAGTTTTATGGCATTTTTATTAATAATTTTTTTTTCCTAGTAATGGCGGCAATCAGCGATTTTTGTCGTGACTGCGACATTATGGCAGATACATCGGACATTTTTGACACATTTTTGGGACCATTGTCATTTATGCAGCAATCAGTGCTATACAAATGTGTAAATGACACTGGCAGTGAAAGGGTTAACCACTAGGTGGCAGTGTAGGGCTTAAGTGTGTCCTAGGGGCGTGTTGATAACTGTGGGGGGGGGGGCGTGGCTGTGTTTTTGCACATCACTGATCTCTGCTCCAATCACAGGGAGCAGAGATCAGTGACAGTGTTACTAGGCAGAACAGGTAGATGCTTGTTTACTTTAGCATCTCCCTGTTCTTCCTCCCTGTGAGACGATTGCGGGTATCCCCGCGGCGATCAAGTCCACGGGACCCACGATCCGACTCACGGAGGCCCCGACCACGATCAGACTCACTGAGGTCCCGGCGGCGTGCACGTGATGGCATGGCGGCAAATTTAAAGGGACGTACCTGTACGCCCATTTGCTTGTCTGTGCCATTCTACCGACGTACATCGGCGTGCGCCGGTCGGGAAGTGGTTAAATAGACGGTGTTTAACCAGGCCTCAAAGCCTTTACTCCATTAGAAACTAAACTACGGTCCAGTGGCATCCTCACAAGAGGGAGGCTACAAGTGTGTTGCCTAACCAAGTTTACAGTTTATCTACCACTTCACGTTACTTTATCATCTGCTTACTCACTGGAATACAAATACTGCAGTATAATACGGCTAGCTAAAGAAAGAAGACAAGAGACTATACCATTCATTATAAGGCCTTCTGATTCTGTTACTCTAATCTCTACATTGCACAGCAGGGGGAGCTCTTGAGTATATGTACTGTATGGTATTGCTCTTTTTAGTGCTTGCTAGTGTACTGCAGGTTTGGTGTGTGTTTGTGCGGCTGTACTGGAAGTGGGAAGGTGCTCATTGTTAAGGTGTTATCACTCTGAGCATTAGTCCCGCCTCCTGCATTCATTGCTGAGGGAAGTTTTGAGTGAAGTTTATTTGCATACATTTAAGTTTAACTATAACTATATTGCTATCGGTGGGTTGTTCCTGGTTATTGGCAGTGGCGTTGTTATGGGGGTGCAGGGGGGGCCGCACCGGGTGACACCTGCCAGTGGGATGATACCGGGGCCACCGCCCGCCGCTACACACTGTATTATATGTTTATATTGCAAACTGTGTGGGGGAGCGAGGCTGCCTATAACACTCCCTCGTCAGGCTAAGCTGTCACTTGGCCCCTCTGGGATCTCCAAAATCAGTCCCGAGGCCGGGGTTGGTGGGTGGAACTGGGGGTGTGGCTGCCTCCTCCACTCCTCCCACAGACTTCTTCATCATGGCTGATCCCTCAGCTGAAGGAGATAGAGGCGAGGACTGGGTCTTCATCTCCAGGAATGATTCTGTAAGTTACTGCACAGCGCACACTATCACTGCACAGTCCTGATCTGCCCTATGGCACCTCAACCTGCCCTATGCCACCCAAACCTGCCATATGCCACCCCAACCTGCAGTGGCGTAACTAGAACCTTCAGGGCCCCGATGCAAGAAACCATGAAGGGCCCCCCTGAACCCCAGCCAGGGCCCTTCTCTTCGAGTCCGGCGGTGGAACTCCAGGGCGTGGTCACAGGTATGACCTTTGTGAGCCCTGTAGTTCCACCACTGGTATCAGTAGTTTTTTTATTATTTTTTTTTAATTTTTAGGTGCCCCATTGGGGGACTGTCCCTAGGCAGGATGGGGTCCCCGTCCCCAGAAGAGATGAGGCCCTTTTCTCCAGGGCAGATGAAGTTACTGCTCCCAGGTGAGAAGGGGTCCCGGTCCCCAGGGGAGGTGGGGGTCTCTGTCCCTACGTGAGAAGGGTCCCTGTCCCCAGGGGAAGATGGAGGGGGTATGTAATGGTGTGTGGGGGATGGGGTCCTCTCACTCACCATGACCAAGCTGCAGGCCGCGCACTCATCCATGTTGGCCTGGGCTCCATCCAGTGTGCTGGATGGACGATCAGCATATCTCCCACAAAGACCTTTCATCATCTGTGTATGACGGGGGAGGAGGGGGGCTGGCAGACAAGCCTGCAGTGTCCTCCGGGGAGCTCTCATAGGGCTGCACTGCATCTGTGTTTACCCGGGAGAAGTATGCAGTGCAGTGTGGGCCGGACTCATGGGGGGGCAGGACTCTGGCTGGGGAGAACAGACATCGGACTGAGCGACAATGCATGGAGCAGGAGAGGGGTACTCTGAGGAGCCGGCCGAGGACACAGGTCATGGGGGGAATGCACAACTAAAGAGCAGCCAGTGCGATAGTCGAGCATGGAGCTCTGCTAGTCACCCTCCACCTCCAGCCACCCGTGTGCATGGTGCAAAGGTACCCCTAGCTGCCTATGCTGCTGTCGGCCATATGTAGAGGGGGCTGCATGGGGCCCCTGCATCACAGGGCCCAGTTGCGGTCGCAACTGCTGCACCCCCTATAGTTACGCCCCTGCCAACCTGCCATATGCCACCCCAACCTACCATATGCCACCCCAACCTGCCATATGCCACCTCAACCTGCCTACTACCACCCCAACCTGCCATATGCCACCCCAACCTGTCCTATACCACCCCAACCTGGCCTATACCACCCCAACCTGGCACTATGCCACCCCAACCTGCCCTATACCACCCCAGCCTGCCCTATACCACTCCAACCTATCCTATACCACTCCAACCTATCCTATACCACTCCAACCTATCCTATACCACCCCAACCTGCCCTATACCACCCCAGACTGCACTATGCCCCCCCAACCTGCCCTATGCGACCCCAAACTGTCCTATGCCACCCCAACCTGTCCTTTACCACCGCAACCTGCCCTATATCGCCCCGACCTGCCCTATGTGACCCCCAAACTGCCCTATGCGACCCAATCTGACCTATGCCATCCCAACCTGCCCTATACCACCATATACTATGGTTTACAGGGGCCGTGCCCTGTGACTATGCGGTGCCTGCAGGGCGCTGGGCAGGATGGGGGGGGGGTGCCACTGGTTATTGGGTTTCACACCAACACTGTTCCACAGCTGTGTCAAGTGGGTAGAGCAAATTCATTGGGGGGGGGGGGGGGGGTGAAAGGAAGAGTACAGGCCCAATCAATTGCCAGCAGCTCCTACGGGGGTAAGTGCTATATATATATATATATATATATATATATTTATTTATTTATTTATTTTTATATATTTTTTTTAATGGCCAATGTACTGAAGCCTCAACATTTGCATTGAATGTGATGCTGGGACGGTAATGCTTCAATGGCAACAGTAGGGCTGATCGCGCCAGCGGGATCTTTGGTGACTCTTCCCCTACTGGGCACCGATACAGAATATGTTGGCGTCGCGGAGTGAAATGAATGTTAATAACTGCGGATGACACGCAGAGCTCTCGCTCGGAGCGTTGGAAAAAGACAAGATATCTGGAAGGACCGGATCTGAGATGAGCGGGACAAGGGGGTGTTGTAGGAAAATTCCTGATCTGAAGAATTGCCAATCAGACAGCCAATATCAATATCTGTGAAGCTACATCCACTCTGCCAAGGGTTTGCCTCATCCCGGCACAGACACAGCACAGGACTGAAGGGCGGTGATGTAATAACCCTTTCTAAGGAACTTCGTAGGTGAATGAGGTTATGAATAAATATTACTCCGTGTGAACAGAAGGGCCCATTGTCACCTCTAATGAGCTGATGGAATATTCCACTATTCCTTTCTAGACTGAAAACTCCGAAATCAGTGGTGGGCAAAGAAGGGTCACAAATATTCAAATTCTAATTCTAAGGCAGGAGGGGAGTTTCTAAGCGGGAATGCTGATATATGGGGATCCTGATCTAATAGGGGGGGTCTCTAAGGTGGGGGGGGGTTGATATAAGGAGACTCTGATCTAATTGCTGCCCTTGTTTTCTAAGGTGAGGTCTCTGATCAAAGGGGTCACTGATCTAATGGGGGGTCTCTAAGGGGGGTGCGAATATAAGGGGACTCTGATCTAAGGGGGGTGCTGATATAAGGGAACTCTGATCTAAGGGGGGTGCTGATAAAAGGGAACTCTGATCTAAGGGGGGTGCTGATATAAGGGGACTCTGATCTAAGGGGGGTGCTGATATAAGGGGACTCTGATATAAGGGGGGTGCTGATATAAGGGGACTCTGATCTAAGGGGGGTGCTGATATAAGGGGACTCTGATCTAAGGGGGTGCTGATATAAGGAGACTCTGATCTAAAGGGGGTGCTGATATAAGGGGACTCTGATCTAAGAAGAGGGATTTCTAAGGGGGGTGCTGATATAAGGGGACTCTGATCTAAGGGGGGTGCTGATATAAGGGGTCACAGATCTAATGGGGGGTCTCTAAGGGGGGTGCGAATATAAGGGGACTCTGATCTAAGGGGGGTGCTGATATAAGGGAACTCTGATCTAAGGGGGTGCTGATATAAGGGGACTCTGATGTAAGGGGGTGCTGATATAAGGGAACTCTGATCTAAGGGGGGTGCTGATATAAGGGGTCACTGATCTAATGGGGGGTGCTGATATAAGGGGACTCTGATCTAAGGGGGTGCTGATATAAGGGGACTCTGATGTAAGGGGGTGCTGATATAAGGGAACTCTGATCTAAGGGGGGTGCTGATATAAGGGGTCACTGATCTAATGGGGGGTCTCTAAGGGGGGTGCTGATATAAGGGAACTCTGATCTAAGGGGGTGCTGATATAAGGGGACTCTGATCTAAGGGGGGTGCAGATATAAGGGGACTCTGATCTAAAGGGGGTGCTGATATAAGGGGACTCTGATCTAAGAAGGGGGATTTCTAAGGGGGGTGCTGATATAAGGGGACTCTGATCTAAGGGGGGTGCTGATATAAGGGGACTCTGATCTAAAGGGGGTGCTGATATAAGGGGACTCTGCTCTAAGAAGAGGGATTTCTAAGGGGGTGCTGATATAAGGGGACTCTGATCTAAGGGGGGTGCTGATATAAGGGGACTCTGATCTAAGGGGGGTGCTGATATAAGGGGACTCTGATCTAAAGGGGGTGCTGATATAA